>NC_091963.1:122200932-122475932 GCF_031021105.1 Erythrolamprus reginae
GAACAAGGGGACAATATCTGAAGTTAGTTGGGGGAAAGATCAAAGGCAACATGAGAAAATATTATTTTACTGAAAGAGTAGTAGATCCTTGGAACAAACTTCCAGCAGACGTGGTTGGTAAATCCACAGTAACCGAATTTAAACATGCCTGGGATAAACATATATCCATTGTAAGATAAAATACAGGAAATAGTATAAGGGCAGACTAGATGGACCATGAGGTCTTTTTCTGCCGTCAGTCTTCTATGTTTCTATGTTTCAATATCTAATCAAATCAATATATCAAAGTAAACCTAAATATCAAATATATCAAATATCAAATAAAATATCCAATCAATCAAGCATGCAAGAACGGTATGCGAGAACAGTTCAGAAATACTTATAGCACAATTCCAGGCATAGTTGCTCAAAACGGTCAGTTTAAAGTTCTTTATTTGAGCTATTATAAGTTGTGCTTAGACTGTAGATAGTGCTGAACAGGCAAGCCAACTGTCTGGTTTAGCCTGGATCCTTCTAACTTTTGTAGAATCCTAGGCTAGCTGCCTTCAAGTACTTGACACTATTACTTTTAGAATATAAAAGCAACAGCAGTTCTAATAAATGCTTTACATCTGCAATTGGCAAAATCAGTTAGGAAATAACTTGTAAAATATTTCTTGCTGCTATTGTTTGTGTAATTTTAGCTAATTTATCAGCGGTTTTTAAAAAAAATTATGTATATGAGTGATTTCTGGAACGAGTGGGATGGTATGGATGATTATAGAATGTATGGATATGGTTTAGATGGGATGATCAGCTTTTCTGGCGACAGAGAGGCAGGAGGGATGGGGGATCCTATCTCGAGGGTGGTAGAGGGCCAGAAGATTCTGGCATTGCTGGGGAGAGGCAGATATGGCGGGGCCCATGGGACTAGCCGTTCTGAAGGAAGAAGGGAATGGTGCTTGAAAGCGATCCCTTGTTCTGGCCCCATGAGCCCACCTTGTGGTACTGGTGATGAGTGTAATCTGGGCCCTGGGCTCAAGCTGATGCTACTCAATGCCAGGTTGGTGGTTAACAAGGCTCTCCTTATCCAGGATTTGATCCTGGTCGAGGAGGCCTACCTGGTATGAGTGACTGAAACCTGGCTGGGCCCAAGGGGAGGAGTTCCTCTCTCTGAAATCTGTCCAGCTGGGTTTCAGGTATAGCATCAACTGCAACCCCAGGGAAGGGGGAGGAGCGGCTATTATAGCCATGGAGACTTTTTGCCTGCGTAGACTCATTGCTCCTGAGATTGCGGGTTGTGAGTCCCTTTTTATGAAGTTGGACCTAGGGGTTCAAGTGGGCTTGTTGCTCACGTACCTGTCTCCTACCTGTGTGTCAACAGCCCTGCCTGTGCTGCTTGAGGAGGTAGCTGGATTGGCGGTGGAGTTCCCCAGAGTTATTGACTTGGGCGACTTTAATCTGCCATCACTCGGCGAATCTCTAGGCTAGGGAAGCAGTTCATGGCCACCATGACAGCCATGGACCTGACTCAAGTAGTAGCGTCCGACTCACAAAGGGGGCCATGCACCCAACATGATATTTCTCTCAGAGCAATTGAGTAATAGCCTGAGGCTAAGAGGCTTAGAAGTGTTGTCTTTGTCATGGTCAGACCATTTTCTACTACGGTTTGATTTTGAGGCTCCAATCCTCTCCCACAGGGATGCGGAACCGACTAGATGGTTTCGCCCCGGACGCCTGATGGACCCAGAGGGCTTTCAGAGGGCACTTGGGGTTATACCAGATTCATTTATATACAGTTTGGCAGAGTCTCTTGCTGTGGCCTGGAACAAGGCTGTGACAGAGGCTCTTGACCGGATTGTGCTAGACCCTGGAGAGCTTCCTGGTTTGCCGAGAAGACGCCAGAAGAGACGTCTAGAGAAGCAATGGAGTAAGAGTAAATCCGAATCTGACCGAACACTTGTAAGAGCTCACATCAAGACTTACAAAGTGGCACTCAAGGCGGCAAGATGTACGTATCATGTCGCCTTGATTGCATCAGTGGAATCCGGCACAGCTGCTTTGTTTAGGGTGACCCGCTCACTTCTGAACCAGGGGGGAGTTGGGGATCCCTTGCAGAGCAGTACCAAGGAGTTTAACTCATTTTTCAATGATAAAGTCACTCAGATCGGGGCGGACCTTGACTCAGATGGGATAGCAGTGTCAGCTGAAAATGAGTCAGTTGAGGTGACTGGGGCTCACCCTTGTCCATCTGTCTGGGAGGAGTTTGACTTGGTGACACCTGATGAAGTGGACAGGGCCATTAAAGCTGTGAGTTCCACAACCTGCTTACTGGATCCTTGTCCCTCTCGGTTGGTTTCGGCCAGCCGAGAGATGACATGGAGCTGGGTCCAGAAGATTGTCAATGCTTCTTTGGGGAGGGGGTCCTTCCCGGCTCCCTACAAGGAGGCACTTGTGTGCCCCTTCCTCAAGAAGCCTTCCCTGGACCCAGCTGTGCTTAATAACTACCATCCAGTCTCCAACCTCCCCTTTATGGGGAAGGTTGTTGAGAAGGTGGTGGCAATCCAACTCCAGTGGTCCTTGGAAGAAGCCGATTATCTAGGCCCTCAACAGTCAGGATTCAGGCCCGGCTACAGCATGGAAACTGCTTTGGTCATGCTGATGGATGATCTCTGGCAGGCCCAGGACAGGGGCCTGTCCTCTGTCCTGGTGCTTCTTGACCTCTCAGCGGCTTTCTCTACCATCGACCATGGTATCCTTCTGTGCCAGCTGGAGGGGTTGGGAGTGGGAGGCACTGTCCTTCAGTGGTTCTCCTCCTACCTCTTCGGTCGGTCACAGTCAGTGTTAGAAGGGTGTCAGAGGTCGACCTCTAGGTCTCTCCCTTGTGGGGTGCCTCAGTGGTTGGTCCTCTCCCCCCTGCTATTTAATATCTACATGAAACCGCTGGGTGAGATCATCCAAGGGAATCGGGTGAGGTATCATCAGTACGCTGATGATACCCAGCTGTACATCTCCACCCCATGTCCAGTCAGTGAAGCAGTGGAAGGTATGTGCCAGTGTCTGGAGGCTGTTGGGGTCTGGATGGGTGTCAACAGTCTCAAATTCAACCCTAAGATGGAGTGGCTGTGGATTTTGGCTCCCAAGGACAATTCCATCTGTCCGTCCATCACCCTGAGGGGGAATTATTGACCCCCTCATAGAGGGTCCACAACTTGGGTGTCCTCCTCGATCTACTGCTCACATTAGAGAACCATCTTTTAGCTGTGGCGAGGAGGGCATTTGCCCAGGTTCACCAGTTGCGGCCCTATTTGGACAGGGAGTCATTCTCACAGTTGCTCATGTCCTCATCACTTCGAGGTTCGAGTACTGCAATGCTCTCTACATGTGGCTACCTTTGAAAAGTGTTTGGAAACTTCAGATCGTGCAGAATGCAGCTGTGAGAGCTATCATGGGCATTCCCAGATATGCCCATGTTTCATCATCACTCTGCGGCCTGCACTGGTTGCCGATCAGTTTCCAGTCACAATTCAAAATGTTGGTTATGACCTATAAAGCCCTACATGGTATCGGACCAGAATACCTCCAGGACCATCTGCTACTGCATGAATCCCAGCGATCGATTAGGTCCCATAGAGTTGGCCTTCTCTGGGTCCCATCGATGAAACAATGCCATCTGGTGGGACCCAGGGGAAGAGCCTTCTCTGTGGAAGCCGCAGCCCTCTGGAATCAGCTCCCCCTGGAGATTAGGACTGTCCCCACCCTCCTGGCCTTTCACAAACTTTTGAAAACTCATCTATGTCACCAGGCATGGAGGAATTGATGTATCCTTAGCTGCCTTGATTTTATGTATGTTATGTTTGTGTTGCATGACTGATTTTAATAGGTTTTTTAAAAAAACTTTAACATCAGATTTGTATATGATGTTTTATTTGTTGTGAGCCACTCTGAGTTCTCGGAGAGGGGCGGCATACAAATCTAATAAATTATTATTAATTATTATTATTATTCAGTTGGGACTGACTCTGTACATTCATGCAATATATGAAGATTTAAGTATTTTTTTTTTGTTGGTTTAACATAATGTGTAAACATAACCAGATTTCCAAATCTAAAGTTATGGCCTTCTCTCTGATTGAAGGCTACAATATGTGGGAAATCATATTTATTGTTTTGTGATATACAGCCAGCAAGAATCATAAGATAGAACACAACACTTAGGATAGACATGGGTTACTCAACAGCAGCAAATCATACTAGGAAACAGATAAAACAATGTAAATCATTTTGTGGTGTGTGAAGCAGCTGCCTGGGAAATGGAGGCCAGAATTGGGAATAGACCTCACAGGTTTCATGTGCTGACTGATCCAGCTGATAGTAATGTTGGGGAGAAGAAAATGGCAGCAGGGAAGGGCTGCCTGAGATTCAATGGTTGTGGCCCATTCTATCACCTGGTCTCCAAGGAATAAGTAGAGTTGCCTCAATAGGTAAGGAGAGGATGCTTGGGAGGGGATGGAGGGAAAACCCTATTTCGAATCAGTGCATTCCCCAGTCCCTACCCTTGTCATTTTCGGTAGGCCCTGAAGGATGGTGGCCAACCTAGTTTGGCTGTGGTGTAGGAGGTGGAATCCTCTCCCCTCTCCTATGCCTTTCTTTTTTTCTGGTAAGGGCTGCAGTCACTGTCCAGTTGCTTTTCCCTGCCTTCTTTCCCCAATCTGGGAGTCTTATGCTCCCTGACATTCTCTGCCTCACTAGACACCAGAGGCATTTATAAGGGTGCGAACAGGTGGCTCCTGATTCAAATATGGTGGGAGGAGACCTCTGCCTAAAATTCTGGCATTTCTATGGGCTGGGATGCCGCCAGAGCTGCACACAGACTGGGGGGAGAAGTTGGGAAGGACATATCTAGGGGGGAGGGTAAGGGGTGATTATGGCAAATGTTCATTGAAATAGTACTAACATAGTTTCTTAAAGCAAGCCAGCATAGATGTAGAAGTTCTGGGAGCTGATGTGCATGGAATCCCCACACGATTCAGCTCTCTTGGCAGTCTTCCAACAAATGTGGCAAGGAGGTATCGAGCAATAGCCATAATTTCCCATCATACAGTGGCCCATGTTAAGGGTAGGCAACTTCAGATATTTCCAACCCTTATGGGCTATGAATACCAGCAGGCAAGGACCCACTATCACCATGGGCACTTGGTCACTCAGTGGGTAGTTGGCACTATCTGAGACAGTATGGATACCTTGAGGCAGGGAGTCACAATCATTGCAGGTATATGCAATGTAGGTATAAAGGGCACATGGTCACTAAGCAAATACTTGTTCATACTGGAGTCAACATGAACATAATGATCACTATGGGAACATTTGTCACCATGGGAGTAAAACAAACCTACAGGGCAGGAGGCATATTCATGAAAGCGTAAGTAATGAAGGGACCCATAATCGCTGAGTGAGTCAATTTTTACCACAGGAGACAGGTACTGGGGGGGGTGGGGATTCACTACCATGTAAGAGATTTGGCCACTATAGGAGCCACAGTCACTACAGGAGTAATTGACATGGTGTGAGTTAACAATAACAACTGCAGGTAAGCAATCAGTGTAAATAGGAGTGTAGGGTCTCCAAGGGACAGCAGGCACTAAGTGGGTAAGACATGTCACTGAAGTGGGAATGGTCACTGGGAGTCACTTGTAGGGCCGTTAGACTGTTAGGCCCCGCTCCTGCGACACAGCTACTGGGCAATCACTGTCACTAATAAGGACCAGTGACAGAACGAGCAATGGTGCCCATGATCGCTAACTGGGATATTTCCCTACCCAAGGGTTAATCAATAACACTGCAGGTGCCTTGGTTGGCTCACAGGCACTGGTGGGTTGGGGTCAATAGAATAAAATAGAATTCTTTATTGGCTATGTGATTGGACACACAAGGAATTTGTCATTAGTGCATATGCTGTCATATGTGTACATAAAATAAAAGATACATTTGTCAAGAATCATGAAATACAACATTTAATGATTGTCGGAGGGTATAAATAAGCAATTGGGAAACAATCAATATTAATATAAATTGTAAGGCTACAAGCAACAAGTTACAGTCATGCAGTCATAGGTGGGAGGAGATGGATGATAGGAACAATGAGCAGAGTAATAATAATGCAGCCTTAGTGAATAGTTTGACAGCGGTGAGGGAATTATTTGTTTAGCAGAGTGATGGCGTTCAGGAAAAAAACAGTTCTTGTGTCTAGCTGTCTTGGTGTGCAGTACTCTATAGCAACATTTTGAGGGTAGGAGTTGAAACACTGTATGTCCAGGTTGTGAGAGGTCAGTAAACATTTTCATGGCCCTCTTTTTGACTCATGCATTATACAGGTCTTCTAGGAAGGCAGATTGACAATAATTCACCTTGAAATTTGCCTACCAAGCAAATTGATTGGCAGATGATGCTGTTAATATGGCTTTGCACTACATCCTACAACATTTTGAATCTCTAATTATCTATACAAGGGTCCTTTTTGTAGACTTCAGCTCAGCATTCAACACCATCATTCCAGATATTCTTCTGACTAAACTAAATCAGCTAGCTGTGCTTGGCCAACTTGTATGTGGATCATAAGCTTTGTAAGAAACAGGAAACAGCAAAATCACATTACATACCTGTACAATTAGTGCGCGCACACATGCATACATACACAAACTACATACACAAACAAACTGCATGTGCTTTCTCAACTTCTCTTCTTTTTATACACCAATGACTGCATCTCAAAAGATTAATTTCTGAAGTTTGCAGATGAAACAGTGATTGGTCTTATTCAGGACAACAACGAATCAGCATACAGACCAAGGTTAAACAACTGAGGCTTGTACTGCAATTGAAATCATCTTGAACTAAACACACTCACAACTGTAGAAATTATGGTGGATTTTAGGAGAAATACTCCTATACTACCACCTCTTACAATACTAGACAAATATAATATTAGTAGTAGAGACCTTCAAGTTTCTAGTGTCTATAATATCTCAAGACTTAAAATAGACATATACCATCAAAAATATCATCATCAAAAAAGCACAACAAAGAACCAATTCCCACAAAATTGTCAAACTATTTAATAAGACTGTATTACTATTTTATCTCATCTTTTATATTACTTATTTCATTTTCTAATTATGATATAAATTTGTTGCTTGAATTTTTAAGATTTATATTATTTTATTTTATTTCTTAGCACAATTTATGTTGATTACTTATTTAATATCCTATGACTATCACAAAGTGCTCTATCTTATTATTATCACTTAAAGCTTTTTAGATTTGTATACCACCCTTCTCTCAGGACTCAGGGTGGCTAACAGCATTTAATATAACAATATAATACAAATCTAATGAAATTTAAATTACAATTTAAAAATCCAATATTTTAAAACAATCATACCAGTTCAATCATACAACACATATCTCGTTTCATTGCCCAGGGGGCTGAGACCTAATTACCCAAGCCTGGCGACATAGGTGAGTCTTAAAACTCTTATGGAAGGCAAGTAGGGTGGGGGCAGTGCAAATCTCCATGGGGAGCTGATTCCAGAGGACTGGGGCTCCCACAGAAAAGACCCTTCCCCTAAGCCCTGCCAGGTGGCACTGCCTGGCTGATGGGACCTGGAGAAGACCAAATCTGTGGGACCTAATCGGGTTGCTGGGACTCATACGGCAGAAGGCAGTCCCACAAGTAATCTGACCCAATGCCATGTAGGGCTTTATAGGTCATTATCAACACATTGAATTTGTCCAGAAACCAATTGGCACTCAATGCAGTGGAGTGTTGGAGAAATATGGGCATGGCTAGGGAGGCCCATGACTGCTCTCGCAGCTGCATTTTGCATAATTTTACATTTCCGAACACTCTTCAGAGGCAGCCCCTGTAGAAAGCATTGTAGTAGTCAAACCTCAAGGTGATAAGGGCATGAGAAACTGTGAGCAGAGACTCCCTGTCCAAATAGGGCCACAAGTAGTGCACCAGGAGAACCTGGGCAAATGCCCCCCCCTCGCCACAGCCAAATTATGATGGCCCAAAGTTAGCTATGGATTAAGGAGGATGCCCAAGTTGCATACCCTCTCTGAGGGGGTCAGAAGTCCTCCCCCAGATTAATGGACAGGCAAATTGACATGTCCTTGGAGGCAAAACCCACAGCCACTCTGTCGGGGTTGAGTCTGAGTCTGTTAATGCCCATCCAGACCCTAACAGCCTCCAGACACCAGCACATCACTTCTGCTTCACTGAGTGGACATGGCGTGGAAATGTATAGCTGAGTATCATTAGAACACTGATGGCAACTCACCCCGTGCTCTCAGATGATCTCACCCAGTGGTTTCATGTAGATATTAAACAGCAGGGGGGAGAGAACTGATCCCTGAGGAACCCCAGAAATCCCTCCCTTGTGGATTCTACTTCTACTTCTACTTCTACTTCTATTTATTTCTATTTCTATTTCTAATTTGTTTGGAAAACCAGTGCATATAGAAACATATATGTACATCAGAATCTGCAGGTTTCACAAGAGTATTAAATAAATATTCATTTCAATTAGAAAGACCATCTTGGAAACAATTAGCTTTTTTCTTTAAAAAAATCTTTCATCATTTTTAATTGCATTTCTCCAAGCACTCATTACATCTTTATTGCGTAAGGTATATATTATAGGGTTCAAAAGTGGGGTTAAAATACTATATATTACTGGAATGAGTTTAGCTTGATTTGAAGAATTATTGTCATTTGACTTTGAGTATGTAAAAAGGGCACTTCCATAGTATAAAAGGACCACTGTGATATGGGAGGAGCAGGTAGAAAAGGCTTTTTGCCTGCCTTCTGAAGAGTGCATACTTAAGATGGTTGAAATGATATAACCATATGACAGAAGGATGCATGCCAAAGGAGTCCAAGCTATAAAAAAACCAATGGAGAGCAAAAGAACTTGATTGAGAGAAGTGTCTCCACATGATAATCTCAGCAATGGAGCAATATCACAGTAGAAAGCATCCAGGTGATTGTTGCCACAAAAGGGTAACTGGAAGGCAAAGGTGGTATGTACCACTGAGTTGAGTAAGCCACCAGCCCAGCAAGCAGTAGCCAGTTGGAAACAAATTTCTTTGCTAATAATCAAAGTGTAGCGTAGAGGATTGCAAATGGCAACATAGCGGTCAAAGGCCATCACTGCAAGCAGGAGGCACTCAATGCCCACAAAAGAAAAAAAGAAATATGCCTGAAATGCACAGCCCATATAGGAAATGCTATTTTTCTCTGAGAGTAAATGAGCCAACATCTGGGGAATAGTGGTGCTGGTATAGCAAACGTCCAGGAAGGAGAGGTTCCCAAGAAAGAAATACATGGGGTTTCTGAGTTTCTGATCCATTAATATCATTAGGACTATGAAGGTATTCCATAGCACAGTGAAGAGATAAATGATGAAGAACCCAGTGAAGAGCAAAAGATGGATCTCTTGCAGATTTCTAAAGCCAAGTATAATAAACTCAATCAGTTCAGTTTCATTTTGTACCACCATGTCTCAATGAAAATATGCCCTATTCCTATAGAGAAGAAAATATTAAATATATACATGAAATTTAAAACAATATAAAAGAAAATATGGAACTGTTGTGTTTTCAATATAATATTTTCAAGGCAAATGAACATTATTTGGCATAAAACACCCCCCAAAAGTTTGAGAATTATCTATTTTTATTCCTCATGTCATTAATTAAATCAACTAAGTTTCTAAAAATGGCTTAGCCTCGGCATAAAATCTGAAGCAGTTTTCATTTCTTATATTGATTGCATACCTCTTTACCCTAGGTCTTTGAGAAATGTTCAACAATATAGCGATAAGAAATGGAGCACATAATTTTTTTTAAAAAAATTAAGTACAAAATTTATTTTATAATTTTTAAAATACATTTGTTTCATTTGTAAGATGCATGGGCCTCCCATCTTATTTTATCTTTTATTTTATCTTTTTTCTTTATTAATGAAAGAACAACACCACAGTACAAATGTATCTACAAGTAGAAATCATAAAGGAAAAATTTAAACATGGAGAATATATAAAGACAATCAGACATATGGATACGTAGATTTTGCACTAAATCTTGGTATAATAAAAAGGGGGAAAGTAAAAAGGAAGAAGAGAAGAAGAAGGGAAAGAAAAGTGAAAAGCAACTGTACATATATACAAGAGAGACAAATCAACCTCTTTGTTGACTTCCGTTTCTCACAGCATTATAGTCTATTCCATTGATTATTGAAGTTTTTATGGTCATAGATTTGTATAAAACAAAATTCAGTTTCTAAGATTAAAGCTTTATCCTGTTAGAGCTGTCTAGAAAATCATTTCTGTATGATTTTTAACATCATATGCAAAATTTCTAAGTTCTTTTGTCATTCAGTCATGTTTTGAGATTCTTTTTCTGGTCTAGCCAGGTGAACCATTTTTCCCAGGCTTTGTAGCATTGTGATTCTTTTTTGTCTTGAAGTTCCAGGGTCATGGTTGTCAACTCAGCACATTCCATTGTCTTATTAATAAAAGGAAAAATCATGGGGGTATGGTCAAGTTTCCAATTTTGAGCAAAGGCTATTCTTGCTGCAGTTAAAATGTTTATTAACATTTGTCTTTCCTAGAAGGAAAAATTCTGGGTTGAATGGGATAGATTTGAGAATAATTTGTTCCAAACATTTTTTTATTTTTATTTTTAGCCAGAAGGTTTTCGAATCAGGACAGGTCCACCATAGGTGGTAGTAGGATCCTATGTTCTGCTTGCATTTCCGGCAAGTTGGGGACATGGATGTAAACATTTTGGCAAGATGGGTGGAGGGAGATGTCACCTATAAAACATTTTATAAAGATTTTCTTTGTAGTTTGATGCTTGAGTTAATTTATAATTTAAAGTCCAAATTTTCTCCCATTCTGTTAAGGTTACTGGATGTCCAAAATTCTGGGCCCAGGCAATCATATTACCTTTATCTTGTTAATCAAAGAGTTTAAATTGTAATAAAAAGCTATAAAATTTGGATATTATTTGTTTGTCTGGGCCCATTAAGATTTTATCTAGGGTATTTATTTTTTGGAAGCCGTATTTCACCTTATCTTTGTGGAGCACAGAATTTTTAAAGCACTAAGAATAAAATAAAATATTCAACTGTTCCAAATCTTCTAAACTAAAATCAAGTACAAAAGCCCCTAGATGTTGTAATCCTTTCTCCAGTATACACATTGTGATTTCCACAATTTCTTTGTTCATTTCTGAATAGAAATCCCTGTTTGTACAAGAAAAAATATGTTTTGCATTGAATAAGAAGCTAGGGTACTTACATTTGTTTGAAATATTACAAAAGTACCTGTCACCTGTCTATTCATCATCTTCTATTTATCAACATCTATCTCTAAGTAAAAGCAGACATTTGTAGTCTCTTCTAGAATTAAATATGGAGACAACTTTTATTGAGATGCAAATATCTTGTAAACAAGATAAAGACTTCTTTTCTCTAAAGTGCTGAAACAAACCAACTCTCTTGAGGTTCTTCCAGCCTTATTAGCTTTTCTCATTCCTTAGAAATACCTACAATTAAATAACAGCTAAGTTGAACTTCTAGGTTAAACAAATTATGCCAAACAGAATTTATGCTAATATTTGGGTCTTGTAGCAATGATATAAATGAAGAAGCCACATTTATTTATTTATTATTAATTGGATTTGTATGCCACCCCTCTCCGAGGACTATACTATAGAAGCCACATACTATAGAGAACATATGTGTCAGGCTCCAAAGGTCAAGAAAGACATGCTACATTACTTTAAAGCAGTTTCCTTTATTGTTCCACACCTGTAGACAGCAGTCTTGCCAAATTAAAGCAGCTATTGGTATCACTGAACTCCTAAGTAGAAGCTATCTTGACCATTTTTCTCTCAAAAAACCCTATTCAATCTTCCCCTTCCCTTCCACCTGTGGAATGCTGCCCCGCCCTCCTGGAAATCCAGACTACATTCCATCACAATCTGGCAGTTTTTTAAAACAACTATTTAGAGATAGAATAATTTTTTCTGAAATTTTTCTTTAGTTACAAAAAGTAACAGCAAAGTGGTAGATAGCAGATAGGATATTGAAAAGAATCACAATTATGTTCAGACAATATTTACATCATATTTATTTGTGAAACTTGGTTAAACACATATCTCCCTCATTCCATTATCACAGTAAGAGACTATCACATTTATCAATCTGATCATGAAACCCGTAGAGTAGGTGAAGTTGCAATCTTCTATAAGAAATCACTGTACCTAAAGAAAGTCAAAGTTATACAAAAGCTTTATCTCCCAGAAATTATCATATGCAAACTGACCTTAGATACCACACTTTGATTCCTTCTATGTCAAAGAGCCCCTGATTACAACATCTCATTTGTTTGTTTGTTTGTTTGTTTGTTTATTTATTTATTTTGTCCAATACACAATGAGGGTTTTAGTAGGTATATACATATATACACACACACATAGTAAAATACATGATGAAGGTTATAGAGGAGATACTCATAGTAAAATATATCTATGAAAGAATAGAAAAGAAGATATAGTAATAGAACATATCAATGAAAGAATAGAAGAAGAGATATAGGAATAGAAGAAAGGTATAGGAGATATAGAAGAGCAATAGGACAGGGGACAGAAGGCACTCAGATTCCTAAGAGGTTAGTAAGGGGTGTGAATAAGTGCACTAGAGTGCATTCCGTCCCCTGTCCTATTGCTCTTCTATATCTCCTATACCATTCTTCTTTCCTATATTTATTCTATTATTTCACTAATATATTTTATTCCTATTTCTTCTCTTCTATTCTTTCTTAGATATATTTTACTATGTGTATATCCTCTATAACCTTCATTATATATTTACTATATGTATACCCAATATAACTTTCATTGTGCAATGAACAAAATCAATCAGTAAATAAAATAAATAAATTAGCTCCTTAACTAAACTTTGGTCTCTAGCCACAGTCATCCCTATCTTCAAAAAAGGTGATCCAAGTATCGTTGAAAATTTCAGGCCAATCTCATTGTGTTGTCTCTCTTGCAAAGTCATGGAATCTATCATTATACTCCACCTTGAAACTAATAACCTACTTTCCAACAAACAATTTGGTTTCAGAAAAAAATTATCCTGCAATCTGCAACTCTTACACTGCAAAAACATATGGACTACTCAACTTGATCAGGTAAATCAATAGATCCAATCTACCTAGACATTTGTAAAGCCTTTGATTCAGTAGTTCATGATAAACATTTTAACTGAAACTAAAATCCTATGGCATCTCTGGACCATTACATGATTGGATAACAGCATTCCTGTCTGATAAACAACTAGTAGTCAAAATAGGTAGTGTCATATCTAATCGTGCTCCTGTCATCAATGTTTTGGGACCAAGGCAGTGTTTTAGGACCAACACTCTTCATTCTCTAGAAAAATGATCTTTGTGACCTTATTATCAGCAATTGTGTTTCCTTTGCCAATGATGTTAAAATATTTAATACCGCCGATTATACTGCTACTCTTCAAAAGTATCTTGACCATATAGCTGAATGGTCTAACAACTAGCAACTTCAAATCTCAGTGAAGAAATGCTCTGCCTTATGCATTGGCAAAAAGAATCAGAACACAAATACAAACTTGGTGGAAATGAACTTGTAGATGACCTTTGCTATGTCAAAGACCTTGAAGTATTCATATCCAATGACCTAAGTACCAGAGCCCACTGTAACAACATTGTCAAAAAAGCATTGAGAGTTTTTAATCTAATCTTCTTCTTCAAAAACATTGAACTGCTAACCGGAGTGTACAAAACTGTCAGACAAATTCTAGAATATAGTACACTTGTATGGAACCCACATTGCATATCAGACATAAATACAACTGAGAGAGTCCAGAAATATTTCACTCTTCCTCTTGCAACAACACACCTTATTCTATTAGACTTGAAATACTGGGATTAGACAATTTACAGCTACATCACCTCCGATCTGATCTAACAGTAGTTCATAAAATCATATCATATTAGTTAAAATATTTTAACTAATTGAAAGTTCTGCCTATCAAATATCTGAAAGTACACAAAAAGCACAGGGGAATACTGACTTCTTTTCTTCAGTAACTGGTACTTAGAAATATGTAGTTCGTTTCTGAGAATACCATTTTTCTCCTAAATATAACCTACCCTGGTTAGAATTCAAGCCCATTCACCTGGCTCTCTGTCACTTCCAACTGATGGTATTGGATCAATATTTGCTGGTCAGGACAGACAATGTTGCTGCCAAGGCACAATGGCCAGGTTGGAACAAGATCCAGGTCTCTCATGGAAGAGGCCAGTCATCTGGGCCCCTAGGCAGAACAGCATTTGTCTTCCATTTGGGCAAAGCATATTTGGGGGGGGGGGTGATGAACATGCAGGTGAACTGGCTAAGCCAAGCCTCCAGGGATCATGCTGAGTGGATCATGCATCAGGACTTATTCTGAGAGATGACAACCATCTTTGGTATCCTGGATGTAGGCATATTTGCCACCCTGCACAATGCCCAGGTTCAACAGTACTTTGCCACCTTTGTGACTCCAGGGGCATAAGCTACCAATTTGTTCCCCTTGGCCCAAGGGCCTGATATATAAATTCCCATTGCTCCCACTTCTCCACTTGGTTGTATAGAAGATCCTATCAGAGAAAGTGGAAGTCAGTCTGGTAGCCCCATATTGGCCACACAAACCATGGTTTGTGGATCTGCTGAATCTTTTGGTGACTCCCCCATGCATGTAAGGGCTAATGCTTTCCCCCATCCCTTTTTTAAAAAGAGAGGAAAAAAGATGGAAGTGAAACATTTGAAAAGTGATTTTTCTGTCCCCCAAAATGCAATTGAAAAGTGTAAGGGTGGAGCTGGCACAGAAGAATTCTACTTGATTCTGTAAGAAAAGATACAATATCCTAAAAGGAAAAGTTTCCCACCCCATTAATAAAGAACCCCCTAAAGAGAAAGCTAAGGAAAAGAACACACAACACACTAAAAAGTAAAAAGAATACCACATCATCTATTTTTCTATGATTTTATATCATTAAAGGAATTTTAAGCTTTTTACAATAGAATAGAATAGAATTCTTTATTGGCCAAGTGTGATTGGACACACAAGAAATTTGTTTTGGTGCATATGCTCTCTGTACATAAAAGAAAAAAGATACATTTGTCAAGAAGCATGTGGTACAACACTTAATGATTGTTATAGAGTCAAATAAGCAATGAAGAAACAATCAATATTAATAAAAATTTAGGATACAAGCAAGTTACAGTCATACAGTACTAAGCGGGAGGAAAGGATAGGAATTATGAGAAAAAACTAGTAGAAATAGAAGTAAAAACAGTGTTGAGGGAATTATTTGTTTAGTAGAGTGATGGTGTTCAGGAAAAAAATGTTCTTGTGTTTAGTTGTCTTGGCGTGCAGTGCTCTGTAGCAACGCTTTGAGGGTAGGAGTTGAAATAATTTGTGTCCAGGATGTGAGGGGTCAGTAAATATTTTCACCGCCCTCTTTTTGACTTGTGCAGTATCCAGGTCCTAAATGGAAGGAAGGTTGGCAGCAATTGTTTTTTCTGATAGCATCTTCTCTTTGGAAATCAATAAATCAAAATATGGCTAAGCAATTTAAAGGTTTTATAGATCAGCTATCTGATGGATGATATTTGAAATATAGTTAATATGTGTTAGATAGGGCGAATGGAAGAGGCAGACAGAAGTGGCTTCAAAATAACAGCTCTTTATTTGGCAACTATTTACAACCCAACAAAGGGTCTGTCTGACAGCCAGCCCTTTTTATACGGAGCCGCCAGACAGTCTAAGCAATTAGCACTCAGTATTTTCCCTCCAGAATGGAGGACCTGACTGAAGCCTATGCATTTCAGTCTGAGAATCTAACAATATGCATACTTTCTTTCTCATTCGATTTATAGTTAGTGATGAGTATTATACAATACATGTGAAAAACCTCCTTATATACAATTTAGATTTTTAGTCAAATTAATTTAAAACTTTGGAATAGGACTTTTCTTTATGATGATATATGAGGCTTTAGATTATCAACTAATTTCTCAAGATAAGGAAAAGTAGTGTGAGTCATAGAGCTATTGCTGTTGCTGTCATTACTGTAGTTACAATTACAAAATAAGTATAGGAATAAACCTTCCTTTTTATAACCTAGTCTGTTATTTAAACTTCATGTTTCCCCCTAGAATCTTGAAAATGTAATGAATATGCATATATCAACAACAACAACAACAATAACAACAAGTCTGAGTCCTTGGAGAAGGACAGCATACAAATCCAATAAATAAATAAATAATAGTGTCTTCAATTTACAACTGAGAATAAAATTTGAAGAATAATTTATTCTGTTATTTAAACCATGTTTTCTCCATGTTTGTGAGCCGCCCCGAGTCTTCGGAGAGGGGCGGCATACAAATCTAAGTAATAAATAATAATAATAAATAAATAAAGAATGAAGAATCCTTATAATCTTTAAGTTGAATCAACATAAATCTGAAAAAAAATGCTTGGAAGTATCAGGGGTGATTAAACTTGTAGTTTATTAGTACACATAACTACACTCAAAACTCAGCCACACTTGTAACATGATGCTTCATAAAAAAAATACAATGTTGAACTCCAACATTTTATGATCACTCCCGCCTAAGGTTCCTATAGCTTCAAAACCTCTTGTTATTTCATATCTGTTAGGGAGAATTAGTCTCTGTTAGGGAGAATTAAAATTTTATTTTGAAAGAATGGAAAGTTTTATTTTTTGGTTAAATAATTACACAATATTCATTGTGATCTTATTGATTTTACCATTATCAGCACACATCAATGGAAATTATATTTGAAAGCAGTAGCTTGTGAAATATAAAGGCAACTTAAGACTATCCATTTAGTTGATTCTTAAAGTTATTTTTAAAAATTCCTGGAAAACATGAAGCCAATTCTTTGGGATTGGGCGGCATAGAAGTCAGATAAATAAATTTAAACCAAAGAATACCTCCAGTTTTAGAAGTGATTTGTGTATACTTAATTTGGTGAGGGATGACTCATGTAAATTCTTGACTACAAATGCAGGATATGGTATCACCTGATGATGCATTGATAACCATTTAAATTTGATGATATTCAAGGAAAGTATATATTTCTGAGATTCAACACAAGGTTTCCAGTTATTTAAAGAATTCCAAGGAGCCATGGAGATGACCTTGGAGAAACCAGCCAAGACTGTTAAAGAAGAAGTATGAATTAAGTTCAAGTGGACAGAAGAGTCTGCAAACCAGAATCATACTACACTGCTCAAAAATAAATAAATAAATAAATAAATAAATAAGTAAGTAAGTAAGTAAGTAAGTAAGTAAGTAAGTAAGTAAGTAAGTAAATAAATAAATAAATAAATAAATAAATAAATAAATAATAAAGGAAACACTTAAGCAACATGATATAACTCCAAGAAAATCAAACTTCTGTGAAATTAAAGTATCCACTTAGGAAGCAACACTGACTGACAATCAATTTCACATGCTGTTGTGCACATACAACTTTGTATAGAACTAAGTATTCAATGAGAATATTTTTTTCATTCAGATGTGTTATTTGAGTGTTCCCTTTATTTTTTTGAGAAGCATAGTTTTCTTCCTCCTGATCACTCTTCTGATATGAGAGTGAGGGAATGGAAAACAGTCAGCCTTGTAAGATACCATTTCTATATTATCTTTATTATCAAGAACAGTATACTACAAGCCAGATGTTTAATCTCATCTGCTATTCAATCTTCTATACTCATAAGTTATGGTGTCCTAAAATTGTTTTAAATTTATACAACAAAAAGTAAACCAGAAAAATAAAGTAAACTGCCAAAAATTCTTTCTACTCTATACTAAACAACATTCTTCTACATACATATTTTACAATGAATAAATTGTGCATTAGAATAAAATAATAAGCAAATTATCATAAACTTTAGGAAAAAGAAATACTGAACATTGTAATATGTACATTTTAATTATGAAAATAATCTTGAGAAAAAATTATTTATATTTACCTATTATCAAATTATCTATCTAATATTATAACTTAACTTCTTTAATTGTACTTCTCCAGGCATCTTTTACATCTTTATTGCGTAATGTATATATGATAGGATTTAAAAGTGGAGTTAAAATACTATATATTACTGAAATAAAATTAGCCTGATTTGAAGAGTAACTAGAATCTGAACTCAGGTAAGTGAGAAAAGCACTTCCATAGTATAGAAGGACCACTGTGAGATGGGAAGAACAGGTGGAGAAGGCTTTTTGTCTTCCTTCTGAGGAATTCATACTTAAGATAGTTGAAATGATATAACCATATGACAGAAAGATGCATGCTACAGGGGTCCAAGCAATAAAAATCCCAATGGAGAGCAAGAGAATATGGTTAAGAGATGTATCTCCACATGATAATCTTAGCAGTGGAGCAATGTCACAATAGAAGGCATCCAGGTGATTATTGCCACAAAATGGTAACTGGAAGGCAAATGTGGTATGTATCCCTGAGTTGACTAAGCCACCAGCCCAGCAGGCTGCAGCCAGTTGGAGACAAATTTCTTTGCTAATAATCAATGTGTAGCGTAGAGGATTACAGATAGCAACATAGCGGTCAAAGGCCATCACTGCAAGCAGGAGGCACTCAATGCCCACAAAAGAAAAAAAGAAATATGTCTGAATTACACAGCCCATATAGGAAATTATGTTTTTCTCTGAGAGTAAATGAGCCAACATCTGGGGGATAGTGGTGCTTGTATAGCAAACATCCAGAAAGGATAGGTTCCCAAGGAAGAAATACATGGGGGTTTGGAGTTTCTGGTTCATCAATGTCACTAGGATAATGAAGGTATTCCATACCACAGTGAAGAGATAAATGATGAAAAACCCAGTAAAGAGCAATAGACGGAATTCTTGCAAATGTCTAAAGCCAAGTATGATGAACTCAGTCAGGTCAGTTTGATTTTGTATTTCCATATCTCAATGAAAACAAGAATTATTTCTATAAGGTATAAGAAAATCAATTTTGGTAAGTTTAAAAATATACATATAATTAAAAGAAGCATAAAACAAGAAATATGACATATCTGTGGTTTTAGTGTAATCTTTTCAACATAAACATTGTAAATGCAATGCATCAAACCATTTAAGCGCAGCATCTTTCTTCTTTTTAATGAATATATATATATATGCTTTTTTAAATTAGTTACAAAACTAATGGAAGTAGTACTGAAAATAAAAAGAAAGAAAGCAATGTATGGTCCAAAGCATGGAAATCAGATTAAGAAAAAACATTTTCTCTCTCCTTCATAATTAACTCAATAATCAGCTAACAATCAGTCTCTAATACATTTACAAAAAATAAAATTTAGAGGGAGATAAATTCAGCAGAAGTAATTGAAAATACAAATTCTTTATTATCTTACCAAAGACACAGAGACAATGTCACTGTGGGTACAGCTGTGAATTTCATTTGTCATTCATCATTCAATGTTCTGGGCTGCAGGAAAAAATTCTTCAACAAGTTCATTCAGCATGATATTTCAGAAAAGAGGAGGCATTAATAATAATAATCTGAGACATAGAATAGTTAGGGTTTCCCTTTTCTCCTGAATATTTCTACTAATAACCTGAGAT
Source organism: Erythrolamprus reginae (assembly GCF_031021105.1). NCBI lineage: Eukaryota > Metazoa > Chordata > Lepidosauria > Squamata > Dipsadidae > Erythrolamprus > Erythrolamprus reginae. Next base: position 122,220,688 of record NC_091963.1, read on the forward strand.
ATAATGATAGGTGCTGCACAAACAATAACATTTTGAACAGTACATACTTTTCATCAGGGGTGGGCTACTGCCTGAACAGGGGGGAACGCAGTGGAGTAGCAAAAATGGAGCTCCACCCCAGAGCACCCAATTTGCACTGAAAGATGTTGAAAGAAAATATAGGGTGTCCTACATAAATCATGATACCACAGTGTGGTAGTAAAAATTTTGGTAGCCCTTCACCACTGTTCACCTAATTTAATACTAACACTTTTGATATGAAGCATAATAATTAATTAATTAATATTGCCAAAACAATTATGTCTATTTCAAGGAATAAAATGTCACAGTGACTGTCTTTTCCCAGTATGTTTTATAAAGTAACATTTATTATTTATACAAACATGCACAGCACAAAGATCTCTAGGGATTTTCTACCCAAGATAATATCACCTTGTTTTCCAAAGAGCAACATATATTACATTGATTGGTGAAAAATAAAATATATTTTAAAATGGTTATTTCATTTCATGTTTCATTATGTCCAATAAGATGCAACAGAGGGAATTGGGTTTAGCTGAGTTTTATAATAAACCTCTGAATTCTAATTACCAGCATAAGAGAAATATAAAGTTTGTCTGAAAAAAAATAGTTATGTGCGAGCTTGACAATAATTTTGCAAATTGGTAAAGGGCAAAATATTTATACGATCTTAAGAGAAACCAGAGAAAATTACACCTAACTACACCTTCTACTATTTCTTCTCTGTTTTTAATATTAAGTCCTCTCCAAGCGCCCAGAGAAAGAAAATGCTTTGTTCGCTCTGGACTGCCAAAGTCTCCTTAAGCACCACCAAATGACTCCTCTGGCAACCCAGAAAAGCCCGAGGTGGCCAGGATTGAAGGGGGAATGGCAGGAAACTGGCTGGGTCTTCATGCTGCTCTCAAATTTCCTGGGAAATTTTTCTGGGCTCGAGTTCTTAAGTAGAAAATGGTTCTTAAGAAGAGCCAAAAAACCTTGGTTCTTATTTAGAAAAGTTCTTAAGTAGAGGCACCACTGTATACTCCTATGGCCATTTCTTTCTTTTTCTCTTTTATGCTAACCCATATGCATTCCAGGAGGTTTTCTTCTTTGGTTACATGTAATTCTGTAGCAATATAGTTGTCCTTAACATACAGTGCAGCTCCACCTACTCTTTTTTTGTGGTCTGGGGTTTTTTTTTTTTTAAGAGTTTGTATTTTTGTATCAATATTTTGCAGTCATGCGTTTCATCCCACCAAGTTTCTGTTATTTCAACTATGCTGTATCTATCTTTGTGTAATAATATTTCAAGTTCACCCTATTTATTTCCCAGACTTTTTGCATACGTGTATAGGCACTTGAGATTTTTGTGCCTGACTTTGGATGTGCTCCTATTTGATGTTTGGATTTGTCTTTCTTCCCATCCCTCTTTAGTTCATTATTTGCCTTGCTTACTAGTGGGGGTTAGGTTCTGGAAATCCTAGAGAGGTCCTAGTGATCCCCCCTCCCGCCCTCCTAATAGGTTGGGCCAGTTGTTTTCTGAAAACATTCTTCCTAGTCTTTGTGAGGCATAACCATTCCGTTGTCAAAATCCCACCGTGGAGGTAGTACAGTCCATGGTCAGGAATCCAAAGGTTTTTTGGTGACACTAATCCTTTAGCAAGTGGTTCACTTATAGAATTCTTTATTCTCTTACTGGATGTTGTCCTTTCATTGACAGTGTAGATGAGAAAGCTATTTGTGCACCTAAGTCCTTCACTTTCTTGCCCAGCTCAATGTTATTTTCAAGGCCTTTTTTGTGTCATTTGTCCCTGCATGCAGTAATAGAAGGGGATAGTATTGCCCCCAGAGGCGGAGTAAAGACGCTGAGACATGGATTGTGGATTAATTAAGAGTCATTTATTAATTAACATATTTAAATAACTTTAAATAATTTTAAATAAATTTGAATAAATTTGAATAAACAAATTTGAATATTTAATTCAAAACAAACTAAGGACCTGCAGAGCAAAACTAACGGGGCGGAAATTCCTACCATAACATTCTTTGGCAACATTGGGCAATAACTCCTTGCTGATCCAGGTGAAGATACCACCTTCACCTGGATCCTAGCCACGCTTCTGCGTGTGGAAGGAGATCACCCTCCAATCTCCATGGGATATTGGATCCGGTGATTCCCATGGACATCCTCTCTCCAATCCCCGACGTTGCTCAAACCTCTGGTTCCTGGAGAGAGGCGGTCCATCACCCTTTAATGATGCCCTGAAAGGAGCATGCGCAGTTGCATCTAATTGCCCATTTCTGCCCCAAACCTGCCACGGAGGGGGGGTCAGATCTCAATCTTGGCCCCCCCGACCCCCACCCAGCCTCCTACACCAATTCCTGGAGGCACCTCTGCAGGTCCGACAGGAAAATGGCATTCCCCTCCTCTGAGAGGTGAACGCCGTCGGCTCGGTAGAGCCAGGGGGTTCCAAACTTTATATGGGGATGCTTCACTACACACACACCCAACTCCCTAACCACCTTCCCAATGGCCTGGTTGATCCTCAACCTGGCCTTGTTAACGGCTTTGGGTGAAACAGCATCCCGCCAGACAAGTCTGGGAAGGATCTCAGACCACACAAGACGTGTGCCTGGATACGCGGCTGCGATGGCCCGAAGGTCTTTGCGAGCCTGGATGCTCACCGACAAGCCGCTCAAAACACCGAGATCGTTGCCCCCGAGGTGGATAACCAACAACTCGGGGGCTCCCTCGGATCGACACCGTCCAAAAAACAGGGGGCAAAGCCCCTCCCAGCGCATTCCCCTGCGGCCCATCCAAACAACGTCCATCTTCGAGCCCAGGGAAAGCTGCGATCCGACAGGAGACCGTGAAGCAAAACGGCCGGCCCAAAACACGAAACTGTGGCCCATGAGCCAAACTGCGGGCCGGGAACCAGCAACAGCTGAAACAACAAACAGAAAATTAAAACGGCCAAAACGGGTCCCTATCGGGGGGGCCTGACGTATGTACAAAAGGCTGCAGACCTCCAACGGCCTATGGCCATAATGTGGCGATCCGCCAAACCAGCAGTGGCAGCTGCGGTAGCCGCGCCTATATGAAACGAGTGGGTGCCGAACCTGGAGGGGTCCGCGCCCACTCGTTCAAGGGCCCGCTTAGTAACCGCCCAGAATTGGTACTTAGTCAAGGGGGCCCCATTACAGTGACAAAATAAAAATCCCAGGGTTTCCCCACGACTAGCGCAAAAAGCGTCTAGAGCCGACACTGGGCAAACGGCACCATCAGTCGTTGGTGCTAAAACAATCTCCACACCGCGACCAAGCTGGTCCATCTTGGACTGTTGCAGGCGTATGGAGACCCCACTAGTTCGTAGCTGCACGTCGCTCTGCTGGAGCGCGCGCATGCTATTGTCCCGAACAGAGCTGGCTAAAACTTTGCTCACCCGAAAAGCCCCGAAAAAGAGCGTAGTCGCTGCCGCATGGAAAAGGCAGGCTTCATAGTGTGAAGTGCACAGCCTGATCCACGTGTGGCTTAAGGCCGACAGCTGTAATATGGATAAGGGCTGCCGGGCATCAGCCGCTGGTGTCGGCCGTTCCCGGGACCACCCTTCTAACATTCTCCTAACCTGAAAGTCACTACACGTGTCAGGGAACCCTTGAGCCTTGGCGATGAATGCCAGGCCTGCCAACTTGCCCCTAATGGTTTTCACGGTCAGACCACGTTGGTGTAGCAGCACGCAGTGCTCCAACAACTGGTCGACCGGTGCGGACCACATCTGCCTATAGCCCTTACTAACCCTGAACTCCATAAACTCCTTACCTGACCGGAGGTACGCAGCCCGGGTGCTTGGGGCTATCGACAGCCCAATGGCCCGATTTGCCTCTTGCCTCCATGGTTCTGCAGCCCCGCCAGGCTCCATAAGTGTCCTGGCATCTGTTCTGGTGTGTGTTGCGCCCAGGGCGCCAATGCCCGGAACCTGGCAAGCTGTCCACGGGATAAAGCGTCAGCCGTGCCGTTCTCCAACCCCGGCACATGGCGTGCCAAGAACAGTGCGTTCAGAGCCAAGGCTTTACTGACGAAAAATCGGACCAGGTGCATTACCCTCTCATTCTTTGAAGACAAAGAATTTACCACGTGGACAACCGCCAGGTTGTCACACCAAAAATGAACCACCCGATCGGCGAGCTGACTGCCCCACAGTTCAACCGCCACCACTAAGGGAAAAAATTCTAAGAATGTGAGATCCCTCCCTATACCGGCCGCAGCCCATTCAGCCGGCCATGTGGAGTGGCACCACTTCCCTCCTAACATCACCCCGAAGCCAAGGGAACCCGAGGCGTCAGAGTGCAATTGCAAGTCTGCTTGGAGAAGCAAATCTTGCCGCCAGAAGGAGATCCCATTAAAATGGGCCAGGAAAGTCTGCCATACCCGCAAGTCTTCTCTGGCCCCCACACTGAGCCGCACATGGTGATGGGGCGAGCTCAGACCCTGCATGGCGGAATACAGTCTGCGTAAAAATGCCCTACCGGGAGCAATTACCCGGCAAGCGAAGTTAAGCAGCCCTGTAAGCTCCTGGAGTTGCTTGAGGGTCACCTTCTTCAGGCTGGCTACCTCCTCCAGTTAGAGCCTCATCTTCAACAGCTTGTCCTCCAGCAGTCTGCAAGACTGCGTGGAGGAGTCTAGCTCTATACCTAAGAAGGACATCCTAGAGGATGGCCCTTCCGTTTTCTCTGGCGCTAGGGGCACCCCTAAATAAGCACACAGCCCCTCAAATGCCGCCATTAGGGCTTGGCATTGAGGTGTGCCCGTCGGGCCCGCCACCAGGAAGTCATCTAAATAGTGTATGACCAACCTTGACCCAGTTCGACTCCTGAGCGCCCACTCGAGGAAAGTGCTAAAGCTCTCAAAGAGAGCGCATGAAATCGAACACCCCATGGGGAGAGTTCGATCCATGTAAAAACCTCCCTCAAAGCAGAAACCCAGGAGATCGAAATCATCGGGGTGTATGGGCAGGAGCCTAAAAGCGGACTTAATGTCGCTCTTGCCCATTAGTGCCCCGACTCCGCAAGCCCGGACCATAGCTACTGCCGCATTGAACGAGGCGTAGCAGACTGAACACGACTCCCCCCGGGGGAAAGAAAGATGGTGAATCAACCGGTACTCACCTTGGGCTTTCTTGGGTACCACCCCAAGGGGGGATACCCTTAAATTCGGGATGGGAGGGGAGGGAAAGGGGCCCAGGACTCTCCCTTCATCTACCTCCTTCTTAATCTTTATCCTAACCAACTCCTCATTACCTTGAAGTGACCTCAAATTCTTTGCCATAAAGGCCCTACGGGGACCCTGATACGGAATTCTGAAGCCTTCACTAAAGCCCCACAGGATAGCAGCCGCCCTCTCGAGCGGGCGATATCCCCGCAAGAGTTCAGTCAAGCGCTCAAGCCTGACCGGACTGGGGCCCTTGAGTCGCAGGAACGGCGGGCTTGTTCTTGTCCCTGCCGTTCCTGTTTCTCCCGGGACGCGGGCACATGTGCATGGCGTGGGAACCTCTGCACTTCCCGCAGGCATGTCGGAACTTACAGGAGGAGCGAGCGCAAGAGCCCTTGGCGCCGTACTCAAAACAAAGCGGGGTGGTTCGAACACCCTGCCCCGCAACCGTGCGGGGCGCAGCCAGCTCCTCCTCCATTAAATGACCACTATCGGTCCTTTGACCTGAAACTATAGATCGGGCACTTCCCGATCCCAGGGCAGAGAAGGGTCAAACGCCACCCTCATCCGGAACGCCTCGTCGTAGGTCTGCCAGGCATCCCCTTTGACCTCGAAGTGCGCCATGGAAATGAGGTCAATGTACTTAAGGAGCGCCGTGGCCCTGCCCGGCTCCTTCTGTATGATAACGGTGGCATAGGTCAGGAAAGCGTAAAGCCAAGACCTGAAAGACCTAGGTACCTTGACCTTCTTGGCCCGATCGGTACGAGCCTCCTCATCCCTTTCCTTTTTGGGAACTTCCCTATTTAATAGGGTGTAGAGATCAATATATTCCCCCCTCCAAATCTTATCTCTAATTGAGGGGTGCAAATGATACCCTAAAGGAGTCGAGGGAAGGCCCACAGGTACCGCCCCCATGGCAGCCGCCATGGGGTCGGTCGAGGTGGCCACGCTGGAATTGGCCAACCCTGCAGAAGACACGGCTGCCGTAAGGCTGGCCAATCCAGGCAAAACCACAGAACCACCCACCCCCGAGGGGGCTACCTGGACCCCTGCCACCCCAGTCGTGCTAAGCAAAGACCCCGTGTTCACCACTGGTGCCCCGGCTGGAACCAAAGCCGGCGGTGCGGTCGCCCCCCAAACCTGGGATCAGACCATGGGCGTGCTGGACCCCAAAGGAGGGCCCAAGCCGGCCGGTCCTGCCGGGGGGGATAAGGTGGGTAACCCCTGAACAACCGGTGCGGGTGCGATGGAAAGAGACTCACCCCTGCCATCCAATGGGGCCCCGAGGGCCCCGGACGCAGAACTGGAATCCCGTGCCACAGGGTCACTCTGGTCCGGAGCTTCTTGCGCATGCCCAGCGACAGGAGGGGCTCCCAACGCCGCTGAGGGCCCGGATCCACTGCGTGCCCCGAAGGCGGCTTCCCAGCGGGCGTCCATGCGGTCCAGGCGATCTAAGAGAGCAGAGAAGGCTTGAGCAGATACCACGGGTTCCTGGCCTCGAGGGGCCTGGGCGGCAGGAGGGGGTGGCACCTGGGGGGTAGGAACTACAACCCCTGCCTCCCTAGCCCGTAAAGATGGGACCCTGGCCCTCCGAGAGCGAGGGCCCTGCGGAGCCTGCTTGACTACGCGCTTCCTGGGGCCCATACTAAACAGGCCACCTAATCACAAACCGAATACAAAAATAAACCCCAAAATTGGGCCTATTCCCCCTCAGCCACCCGGATGGGAGGTACTGAGGTCCTAAAACCCTGGGCAAACCCCACCAAAGGGAAGCCCAAAGCCTACCAAGGCGTGGCCTCTTAATGAGAGCCCCAGGGACTGTAGGGAACCACTAGGTCACCCTACCTAATCCCAGCACCCCCAAAACAAGGCCCACTGGCCTCACAAACCCCCCCCAAAAAAACTATGCCCCCTAACTAAAAAAGGGGAGGGGGTTGTCCACCCCTTCAGAGGGTTCTAGGCTGGGGTGGGTGGGCTAGCTTTCCACCCCAGGGGGAAGAGGGCCTACCTACAACCCCCTTTACCCCGGGTACCAACCTTTCCCAAAACCAAAACAAAAGTACCCCGCAAAAACAAACAAAATTCCCGAGTGAGGCCTTCGGGCTCTGCCGCGACCTACCCCCACCCCCCTGGAGAGTAGGCTACCCTACTCTCCGCTGTAAAAGCAAAAAATAGACGAGTCAGGGGCCCGCAAGCCCCGGACCCTGTAACCTGCCGAGGCCTCGATAGGCCCCGTCCTCCTACAGAAGCGATCCGCTGCCGCCGCCACCGATCGCCGTCCGACACAGCCGGCACCAAAGCAGGCTGTTTGCAGAGCTGTTTGCCTCATTTGCGAAAGGAAAAAACCTGTTTGCAAAAAGAAAAACAGTGCGGCCGCTTTTGCAGATCGCCCTTTAAATAGGGCGATCTGTGGGCCCGCCTTAGCCAGCCGGCAGTGCGCTCTCATTGGCGCGCTGCCAAAACCCGAACTTCCAGTTTCCAAGAACCCGGAAGTTCGCAGCTCGAAAGAGCTGATTCATCGTCGCCCCCGCCCCTGAGGCAACTCCGGCCGACGGTTGAAACCATTGGCCGGGTATATCTGTGGGTTTTATTTAAAAAATAGCATATTAAAATAGCATATGGATGATATCTCATTCCAAGTTTAATACCACTGACAATGCTGCTACTCTTCAAAAATACCTTGACCATGTATCAGAATGGTCAAACAACTGGCAACTTCAAATCTCAACCAAAAAATGCTTGTCTTACACATGGGCAAAAAGAATCAGAATACAAACTACAAACTTGGAGGAAATGATCTTGTAGATGACCCTCACTCTGTACTCTCATTTTGGAGTACAGTGATCCCCCGATCATTGCGAGGGTTCCGTTCCAGGACCCCTAGCAATGACCGGGTTTTAGCGAAGTAGCGCTGCGGAAGTAAAAACACCATCTGCGCATGTGCAGATGGTGTTTTTACTTCCGCAGCGCTAGCGAGGAGCCGAAGATTGGGGGCCGCGCGGCTGTTTTAAAACGTCGCCGCCGGCATGGGGGGCTTGCCAGCACCCCCCGGACCCCCAACCCGGGTTTGGGGGGCTGCTAGGAAGCCCCCCATGCCAGTGGCGATGTTTTAAAACAGCCACGCGGCTTCCCAACTGAGTCCCGAAGACAAACGTCAAAGGCGAACTTCCGCGTTTGTCTTCGGGACTCATTGGGAAGCTGCGCGGCTGTTTTAAAACATCGCCGCCAGCATGGGGGGCTTCCTAGCAGCCCCCCAAACCCGGGTTGGGGGTCCGGGGGTGCTGGCAAGCCCCCCATGCCGGCGGCGACGTTTTAAAACAGCCGCACGGCCCCCAATTTTCGGCTCCTCGCTAGCGGGCAGGCAGGCGGCGGACAAGCCGTTCGCTGGCGCCGCTCGCTCGTGCTTTCCAGCTGAGTCCTGAAGCCAATTCGCTTCAGGACTCAGCTGGGAAGCGGCGAGAATGAACAGCGTGGGCGGGCGAAGGGCGGGCGAGCAGCAGCGAGGAGTTTCCCCACCGCCCACGAAAACTGATGCCCGCCGCTCGCCCTCCTGCCAGCAAGAGGGGGAAGACCTAGGGAAGCCGCCCAGCAGCTGATCTGCTCGGCGCCATCTATGCATGCGTGCCCATAGAAAAAAGGGCGCGCATGCGCAGATGATGTTTTTTACTTCCGGGTTGCAAAATCGCCATATAGCCATTTCGCAATGATTGGGATCGCAATACCCGGGGGATCACTGTACTCATATCCAATGACCTAAGAGATTGAGCTCACTGTAAGAACACTGCCCAAAAAAGCACTAAGAGTTGTCTAGTCTTGTTTAGATTCTTCTCTGGCAATATTACTCTGCTAACCAGAGCTTAAAAAACATTTGCTAGACCAATTGTGGAATACAGCTCACCTGCCTGGAATCCGCATTGCATATCAGACAATTGAGAGAGTCCAGAAATATTTCACAAAATGTGACCTTCACTTCTTCTCTCACAACAAAATACCTTATTCCACCAGATTTGAAATACTTGGATTAGACAATTTACAATTACATCCCCTCTGATTGTATCTGTTCATAAAATCATATACCAAAATGTCCTTCCTGTTAATGACTACCTCACCTTCAACGGCAGCAATACATGAGCATGTAATAGATTCAAACTAAATGTAAACCCCTCCAAACTTGACTGCAGAAAATATGACTTCAGCAATAGAGTGATCAATCATACCTCTTAGAGTTTCATTCAGTGCTGACCTATCACCACCAGCGTTCCCCGTAAGTTGTGCACGCACATGCCCCAATATACCCCCCGCGCACCCTTTCCCACGGGTGCGTGCTCCCCACCCCCCTGCCAGCCCACGGCGGGGGGTGCGAGGGCAGGGAGGTGCTGGCAATAGAAGAAAAGGGAGCCGCGGCCGCCCCTGCCTCCCCACGGTGCCTCTGGCCACCTCATGCCCCTGGCCTCTCGGCGCTACCCCTGCCCACCCGATCCACCTCCTCTCCTCCTCCTCCGCCTCTTGCCTTGGGGCACAACTTCTCCCGCAGCAGTGGCCACGGCTTTTCCTCCTCGTTCTCATCTGCGCTCCCAGCCAGGGGGCTGCAAGAGAGGGTTTTCTCCACACACTTCAGGAATGCCCGCCCCACCCCTCTCGCAGCCCCCTCACTGGGAGCGCTTTCGTCCTGGACTTTCAGCAAGGGGGCTGCAGTAGAGGCAGGGAAGGCATTCCCAAAGCGCTCTCTCACAGCCCCCTCGCTGACAGAGAGAGAGAGTAAGTGAGAAAGTGAGAAAGAGAAAGTGAGAAACAGAGAGAGAGAGAAAGGGGGAGAGGGAGATAGCAAGAGAGAGAACAAGAGAAAGAAAGAAAGAGAGATAGAAAGAAAGAGTGAGAGAGAAAGAAAGCAAGAGAGAGAGAGAGAGAGAGAAAGTGAGAAAAAGAGAGAGAGAGCAAGAGGGTGAGAGAGAAAGAGAGAGAAATGACTCTTGATTTAAAGCATATGGTAAAAAGCACCCAAATAATAACAGAGAAAAAAAACCCAGCTCTGTGTGTGTGTGTGTGTGTGTGTGTGTGTGTGTGTGTGTGAACTCTTGAACCATTTCCATTAGCTCACCTGTTATTGGAAATGGTTCAAGAGTTCACACACACACGCACACACACACACACCACACACACAAGGGGAGAGGAGACAGTGATGGATAAAGAGGAGAAGATAGTAATAATAGTAATAGATTTTGGTTTGGTTTTATTTTGGTTTTGGTTTTATTTAATAAAAAAGAAGGGATATTTTTTCTTGTTTGTTTATATATATACATATGTATACTGTATATATATATATGTATGTATATATACTTCTATGCCGTCCAGTCCCAAAGGGACTGCCGCTCAGACACTATACCTTTCTGCCCACACCGGAAAAAAATTAGAGGGAACATTGATCACCATTACCTAAATTTTAAAAAGTCTGATTTTTGAAGATTGTCAGGACAAGTCCGAGCAGTTTCCTGGTTTTTCTTAAGTGATTTCCATTTTCTCCTTTTAGACTAAAAGAAAATGACTCTCACAAGTCAATTAATTGGATTTGTGTCCAAGCCTAGACTACAAATCAGAATCTCCCCATTTCAATTCTGATGTCCACTACAGCAAACTTTGATAAAACCATTAACCATCTATTACTCTTGAATTCCTATTCAAGTGACAAAATAGATAAATGAATCTCCAATTTGTAATTAGATAGTTATCAAATATCAAGGATAGATAGGATGCTAAAGAAGAAGTATAGTTTTTGAATTTTTGATCAAGCAAGACTTGAATAATGGTAAAAATATTCCATAGTCGTGAACAGATGTATGATTAAGCACTTTTCAAATTGAATTGTTTATATGGATCCCTTCCAAATGTGAAAAACATAGAAGAATGAATTCAGTCAACACAATCTATTTTTACAATTTTATATCTAAACTATATGATAGAATTACAATATAATAAATGATTAATATATGTTATAACATGCAAAGGATGCTAACAAAGATTGAGGATATACTATATTCTGTCAACGAATAACAAGTGGTTGAACCACATTTCTTCAAGAAATAAATGTTACAGATTTTCTTTTCTTTTTGTGAGCAAAAATTATATATGAATAAAGCATGACATTTCTATGTTAACAACTAGGTGTCCCAAGGTAGTTCTGTCCCGGTAAATCATACAACAACCCAATGATGTCCAGGTAAATCATACAACTCTGCTGTTTAACCACAAACACCAAATATAAGATTACTGATTTCTTTATGGCTGGATACATTATACAAAAGAAGATCCAAGTGAAACCTTTTTGTTCTCTACACATTCTGAACATCTCTCTTGGTACTATAATTCACTTTGCTGCTGGTTGCCCTCTTTTTCCTCCTCCTTCTGCATTCCCATCATTAAAAAGTTAGGTATTCATTCATTAGGGACCCAATTTATAGAACTTCTTTTTTAATGTATTTTGCCAAAATTCATAACTGATACATAATAGCAGTCAGGTCACTGATTTACTGTTCTTTCAGAAGAGTGATAACTACCTGAGATTAATGTTTATTTTTTATTAGGTATACATCAACCTTACCTTAAAAGTTAGATACCTAATACAGTAAGCTCTTAGTTAACATATCTATCTTATTTTGCCTGAGTTTAAAAAACTAAGCAGAGTCTGTTAGCAATTTGACAGAAGAATCATAAAATGGAAGCTTTCCAAATTCTAGAAAAAAGGAAATGGCAAGTTAATAATATTGTATGTGTAGGCCATTATCACGAGACAAGGTTCACTCATGGGAGTGAATATATTTTATCTTCTTGTAGTCCATTTTCTCTTCCACCTTGTTTTTTGATGGAAGAATTAGGTGTGAACTCTGCCTTAGCAGATTAAAACAAATTAAAATCTACCAGGCATAACTTTAAAACAAAGCAACAGCAACAACAACAATGGCCAGTCTATTTAAAGCATCTTTAATTTATCTATTTCTTTTTTAGCTAGTACCAGAGTATGTATGTATGTACGTATGTACGTATGTGTGTGTGTATCTATCTATCTATCTATCTATCTATCTATCTATCTATCTATCTATCTATCTATCTATCTATCTATTTATTTAGACTTTTATGCCACCCAAACCAGAAGAACCAAGGGGAGCTTACAATAATATATAAATACAATACAATAAAAAAGAAGTCAAATATAAAACCTAAAACAATAAAATCCTCATTAAAAAAACCACGATAGGACAATCACAACAACATGCATACATACCATTCATATATGGTCATGATGCTTGTTAGTTTATGGCCCCCAGGCTATAGACCTACTAGCAAAGCCAGGTCTTTGTGGCCTACGGAAGGCCAGTAGGGTGGGAGCAATATGGACATCGGGGGGGGAGTTGATTCCATAGAGCCGGGGTGGCAACAGAGAAGCCCCTCCCCCATGGTCCTGCCAACTTGCATTGCTTAGTCGACAGGACCTGAAGGAGGTCAACTATTTGTGCTCTCATTGGTCTCTGGGAGGTATGCGGCAAGAGGCAGTCCTGTAAATAGTCTGGCCCTGAGCCATGTAGGACATTATAGGTAATAACCAACACCTTGAATTGTGCCTGGAGACTAATAGGAAGCCAGTGCAGCTCACGAAGTGTAGGCGTTATATGAGTGTACGGAGCTACACATGTGACAGCTCGCATGGCTGCATTCTGGACTATTTGCAATCTCCAAACACTCTTCAAGGGTATCTCCATGTAGAGCGCATTGCAATAATCAAGACGGGAGATGATGAGGGCCTGAGTGACTGTGCATAGAGTCTCCTGATTCACATAGGCTGCAACTGGTAAACCAGGCGAATCTGGGCTAAGGTTCCCCTGACCACAGCTAAGAGATGGAGATCAAGACTCAGCTGTGGATCCAGGGAGACACCCAAGTTGTGGACCCTGTCTGAGGGTGTCAATGTATATTTCCCCCCCCCCCCAGAGCATTGGATGGATGGATGGATGAAACGATCTTTTGGAAGAAATGTCCACAGCCACTCGGTCTTTTCTGGGTTGAGCTGAATCTGTTGGCCCCCATTCAGACCCTTACAGCTTCCAGGTACTGACACATCACATCCATCGCTTCACTGAATTGGCATGGGGTGGAGATGTATAACTGGGTATCATCAGCATACTGATGATACCTCACCCAATGCTGTCTGATTATCTCACCCAGCAGCTTCATGTAAATGTTAAATAGCCAGGGGCAGAGGACAGACCCCTGCAGCACTCCACAAAGGAGAGGCCTGGGGTGGACCTCTGCCCCCCCACTAACACCAACTGTGAACGAACAGAGAGATAGGAGGAGAACCAACATAAGAAAGTGTCTCCTACTTCCAATCCCTTCAGCCATGGCAGAAGGATACCATGGTCAAAGGTATTGAAGGCCGCTGAGAGGTCAAGGAGCACCAGGATAGAGGAATGTCCCCTATCCAGGGCCCACCAGAGATCATCCATCAGCGTGACCAAAGCGATTTCCATGCTGTGATCAATCCTGAAACCCAACTGAAAGGAGTCCAGATAATTATCTTCATCCAAGAACCATTGGAGCTGGAGTGCCACCCCCTTCTCAACAACCTTACCCAAAAAGGGTAGGTTGGACACTGGCCTATAGTTCTTTAATTCGGCTGGATCCAGGGATGGTTTCTTGAGGAGGGGTCGTACAACTGCTTTCTTTAATGGCTGCAGAAATGACCCCCCCCCACACTCAAGGAAGTGTTAATCAACATGTTGATCCAACCATGTGTCACCTCCCAACTGGCCAAAACCATCCAGGAGGGGCACAGGTCCAGTAGGCAGGTGGAGGAACTCACAGCTCCCAAGGCCTTGTCCATTCCCTCAGGGATTACCAGGTCAAACTCTACCCAAATAACAGGACTAAGACCTGGCCCTGTCACCTCAGTCTGAATTGCCCAATTGGAGTCCAGATCATTCTGAATCTGAGTGACTTTACCTGCAGGAAACTGAACAAATTCCTCAGCTCTACCCTTCAAAGGTTCCACCATTTCCACCTTGTTCAGGAGGGAATGGGTCACCCTAAACAGGGTGGCTGGGTGAGAATCAGCAGACGCAATAAGGGCGGTAATGTACAAAGACTTTGCTGCCTCTATCGCCAGAAGTTAAGTGTTAATATAGGCTCTTACCCGTGTTCAGTCAGACTCAGAGTTACTGGCCCTCCATGCTTGCTTTAGGTGTCTCTTTTGGCATTTCATCCTCTGGAGTTCTTCAGTAAACCAAGGATCTCTACCTCGGAGAGGCCACAAAGCTGCAATATAATCCAGAGCCTCCAATGCAGCCTTATTCCATGCTGTTACCAGTGACTCAGCTGGACTACGGACAAACAAATTGTTAATTTTGCCAAGCTCCCTATGAAACCTGTCTGGGTCGGAACCTCCTAATCAGTTCTGCCTCCCTGCGATGTGGATTGGTCGGTCAAAGTCCACCCTGGACCATTTAATAATTTCATTAAAATACATAAGTAAAAATACATAAGAAATTCCATGCAATTTGAATCATATCATCATGATATAATGAGCTCATATTATAGGTATGAGCGCATCATGCCTTCGTAGCTTAAGCCCTTTCTAGTTTAAGATCATATTGCCTAGAGGGAAAAAAGAGAGGCTCTTTTTCCCCCTCAATGCTTCTACCTGAATATTACAATATTTAAATCTTTCCCATTATACTTCTCCAAGCATTCTTTACATCTTTGTTACGCAAAGTATATATAACAGGGTTTAGTAATGGAGTCAAGATGCTGTACATTAGTGGGATTAATTTGGTATTAACAGAAGACTGGGAAGGAACAGGTCTCAAATAGGTGAAAATGCAACTGCCATAATAAAGTAGAACCACTGTAAGATGGGAGGAGCAGGTGGAAAAAGCTTTTTGTCTTCCTTCTGCAGAATGCATCTTCAGGACAGTAGAGATGATGGATGCATATGAGAGAAGGATGCAAAAAAGAGGTGTCCATGCTATGAGTATTCCAATAAATAGCAAGAGCTTTTGGTTGAGATAGATGTCTCCACATGACAACTTTAGCAGTGGAGGAATATCACAGTAGAATGCATCTAGCCTATTGTCTCCGCAAAAAGGTAACTGAAATGCAAAATAAGTATGTATTGCAGAGTTAAGAAAACCTCCAATCCAGCAAGCTATAGCTAATTGGAAGCAGACCCATCTTTTCATAAATATTAAATAGTGCAAAGGTTTGCAAATAGCAACATAGCGATCCAAAGCCATTACTGCTAGTAGAAGGCATTCAGTCCCTACAAAAGAGAAGAAAAAGTACAATTGGAGAATGCAGGCTGTGTAAGTAATGCTGCTTCTGTCTTTGACAATAAGATCCAGTATCTGTGGAATTGTGCTACTAGTGTAACAGATGTCAAGGAAAGACAGGTTCCCCAGAAAAAAATACATGGGGATTCTGAGCTTCTGATCCAAAATTGCAATAGTGATAATGGAGGTATTCCACAGCATTGTGAATAAATAGATAGTCAGGAATATACTGAAGAGCAGATACTGTAGTTCCTGCTGGTTTTGAAAGCCAAGGATGATGAACTCTGAAGGAATAGTTTGGTTTTGAATTTTCATGCCTCATCCCAAATAAGATACTCCATGTTGTGGTGATTGTGAAATAGCTTAAAGGGAAAAAAAATCAAAGTAAATTCGATGTAAATTGGGAACATTTGAAAGAAATCAAAAGGTAAAGAAATCCATCCTGTATAAGATCCAGGGTCTATGCCTTTCAGCACCTGGATTCTTTTCCAGCCATTAATGTTCAAAATATATTTATGTGGATTTCAAACAAATGAAAACAAAAACATCTCTTAAAATTATGTAGTACAATAATTTGCATTTTTGGGAATTTTGTTGTTATGGAATTCATGTCTACTGTTGTTTAAAGAGAGTGACGTATCATCTACAAGCTGAATTCTGACTCTATCAATTTGATTTCAAGATAAGCTTGAATTCTTTAACTTCTCAGTCATAGCCATGAAATTTCCTTGAAAGTAACAAAGAGGTAGTTTACCAGTGCTTTCCTTCCTTCCTTCCTTCCTTCCTTCCTTCCTTCCTTCCTTCCTCCCTCCCTCCCTCCCTCCCTCCCCCCTCCCCCCTCCCTCCCTCCCTCTGTCTTTTTTACCCTAACTACTTACACACAAAAGCCTGGAACTATTTATCGCATGGAAAGTTGATCACCTTTCAGTCTCTTTTTGAAACATTACCTGGGCTTGATTTTGTGGAATTGACTTCAATGAGAACATGACTATGCAATTAATTTTATCAACCCAATATTAGTAGATAATTTACATTTCTTTTAAACCTGTTATTTCATACCTTAATTTTTTCATAATTAAATAATGTTATACATATGGACTATATGGCAGGACAATGAATAATGAATCAAAACATCAGACATTAAAAAAGCATATAATTATTTTTTAGTGATGAATTTTATACATATAGCAAAGCACAAATTTTCCTTTAGGTTAATTTAATAATGAACAGTAATCATCAACCTGAATCAATACAATTTCCAAATCATTGATGCAGGCACAATTTTTAATATTATAATCGTCTCAAGAGATATGTGAATCAATCAAAATCCCATTTCAATTTGATTTTAAAAGGTGGCAAAATGAATTGAATCACTTTAATTTGAAGTTCAAAAGTGTTATTTCATTTAATGTTTGATTAATATTTGATATGATAAAGCATGCAGTCACAAACTGTAAAAGGGAAATATTTAAAAGGTTGTAGCTTCATTTTCCCTGTTCCCAACCTTTGAAAGAAGAGGACAAAAATGCAGACATAACAGATCTTTTAGAGAGCATTTATCTGAAAGGAGTCAGATTAATAAATTTTTAAGCTATTAAATATTTGAACTCTGAATTATTCTCCTAAGCTACCTTTAAAGCAAATCAAGAAGAGATGAGGGAAGAATAGAATAGAAAGAAATTTCTGGAAAATACATTCTAGAAACTATAATGAATGGATGCTGAATGCACATTAATCTTAGATACATATTAATCTTAAGTAGAAAAAAAAGTTTAAAAAGTAGAATTTAAGTTTACTAAAATTGAGAATTTTACCATTCTCTGACTACTTCCATTTTGGGGGCAGGAGTCTTATTGGCATAGTTAATTTCTTCTTCAAAGCCGGACACATTAGGTGATGTTTGAGATTCTTGGTTTTTCTTTGTTTTATTTTTAATTTGCAAACTAAAAATATGCTTTAAGTTGTCCCATATATAGCAGTGGATACAAGGTAGGAGTACCAAATCATTTTGAACCTCTTTGAAGTGATTCAAAGGCATTTGATTTTATTTCATAGCTGCCCTAAATTTGAATCAGCCTTGAGGAATTACATTATATCTACAACAAACTCAAATTATATCGCATTACAAATCCATTTAAGTTTTAAACCATTATTGGATTATTTACATTGTATTAAAGGGAGTTTTATTATGTAAACTAAACTATTCCTTAAAATATAATCTTCCAATATGGGTTATAGAAATATTCTTATGTACCCCTAAAATGATATTTATTTATTTATTTATTTGTTTGTTTGTTTGTTTATTTGTCCAATACACAATACATATGGAAGAGAATAGACATGAAGTAATATATATATAAAGATAATATGTAAAAATAGAGAAAATATATGAAAGGAAGAAAATATATATGATATATGAGATAAAGGAAAGACAATTGGACAATTTGTTACCTGAAAAACAATCATTGATGTTTCATTCTTTTCCTCTCTTCTGCCTTTAATTTTCAAACCTGATAAAAGATGGTTCCGAATTTCTACTAAAGAGGAAGTATGGCATTATTCCCAGATGTATTGAAAAGGTTTTTAGCTAATCAACAGCAACATAATAAATTGCATAGAAAGTTTCTATGTGTTTTAGAAAATTAAGACATGAATAATCTCACTTAACAACTGTATTTTTAGAATGCATTATTTGATTACATCTATCTTTCATTTTTCTATCTGTTAGATCGCGTAACAGACTAGGAATCACTGTAGCTAATTAATTCTTTATTTAAAGGCTAGCTGGAGTGTGCTCTTAATGCCAGTGGGCTCCAAGGGAACCTGTTTTTAAAGGGCTCGCTTGGATGCAGCCAGCTCTGGCAACCAATGTTCCCTCTAACTTTTTTTCGGTGTGGGCGGAAAAGTATAGTGTCTGAGCGGCAGTCCTTTGGGACTGGGCGGCATAGAAGTATAAATAAATAAATAAATAAATAAATAAATAAATAAATAAATAAATAAATAAATGAATGAATGAATGAATGAATGAATGAATGAATGAATAAGAAAAAATGCCCTTCTTTTTTATTAAAATAAATTAATAATAAAACAAAAACAAAATCTATTACTATTATTACTATCTTCTCCTCTTTTTCCATCCCTGTCTCCTCCCCCCTTGTGTGTGTGTGTGTGTGTGTGTGAACTCTTGAACCATTTCCAATAACAGGTGAGCTATTGGAAATGGTTCAAGAGTTCACAGACACAGACACATACACACACACACAAACAAACGGCTGGGTTTTTTTTTTCTCTGTTATTATTTGGGTGCTTTTTACCATATGCTTTAAATCAAGAGTCATTTCTCTCTCTTTCTCTCTCCCCCTCTTGCTCTCTCTCTCTTTTTCTCACTTTCTCTCTCCCTCTCTTTCTCTCTCTCTCTTTCTCTCTCTCTCTCTCTCTCTTGCTTTCTTTCTCTCTCACTCTTTCTTTCTATCTCTCTTTCTCTCTTTCTTTCTTTTCTCTCTCTTGCTATCTCTCTCTCCCCCTTTCTCTCTCTCTCTCTTTCTCACTTACTTTCTCTCTCTCTCCCTCTCTCTCTCTCACTGTGTCAGCGAGGGGGCTGTGAGAGCGCTTTCTCCGAGCGCTCCGGGAACACCTGCCCTGCCTCTACTGCAGCCCCTGGCTGAAAGTCTGGGATGAAAGCGCTCCCAGCGAGGGGGCTGCGAGAGGGGAGGGGCAGGTATTCCTGAAGTGCACGGAGAAAACCCTCTCTCGCAGCCCCCTGGCTGGGAGCACAGAAGAGAAGGAAAAGAAGCCGCAGCCACTGGCGCTGGAGAAGTCACACCCCAAGGCAGGAGGTGGCAGAGGAAGGGAGGGGGCAGATCGGGTGGGTGGGGGGCAGCGCCGAGAGGCCAGGGGCGCGAGGGGGCCGGAGGCACTGTGGGGAGGCAGCGGCGGCCACGGCTCCCTTTCCTTTAACTGCCAGTGCCTCCCCGCCCCCACAACCCCCCTGTGATCCGGCAGGGGGATGGGGAGTGCACGCCCGTGGAAAAGGGTGCATGGGGGGGTATTTGGGGGTGCGCGTGTGCGCACGCGCGCAGCTTATGGGGAATGCTGCTGGCAACCATTTGAATTTGCCAATTGTGGTTTGGCCAATCAGTGACTGGCATGCAAATGGATCATGTACTCAACACTCATCCCTCCTGATTTCCCAGTTGTCACTCACCTGTTGATCCACATGACATAGTTCTCAAGGAAGATTGGTCATCTGGTAGTCTACTGGACCTGCACAGTTCACTTCCTGTGCTGCTCTCAGTGCACAAGGTCGGTTCTGCTGTAGCTCCACGGGAGGCCCTTGGAAAGATCTGGAAATGGCCTTCATGCATTGTAGCTGCAGCACTGCTGGCAGCCTCGAGGGGTTTCAGATCATTATTGGAGTCACTGTGAAACTCCGGTAAGTTACTGGATTTATCTTCGTTTGATGTTTGGATGTCTTGGGGTTGTGTATCTGCCATTCTATGCTGTCCTCAAGGTGGAGACCTTCTGACTTATTATTTATTTATTATTTATTAATCAGATTTCTATTTTGCCCTTCTGGGACACAGGGCAGCTCGCAACAAAGAATGCAATAGATGAAGAAATCTAGTATTTAAATATTTAAAAGTACTAAAAACTTGCTACTAAAAACATAGAAAATCCAATTTACATTAATTCTAAAAACCCCTACACATTTAAGAAACAGACATCCATATTCATCTTCACTATTCTTCATTCATGGGCCAGGAATATCAAAAGTTCTTTGTGCCCCCAAGCCTATTGGCAGAAATGTGTTTTCAGGGCTTTGGAAAAGACTGGGAGAGTGGGGGCAGTGCGAATCTCCAGGGCAGTTGATTCAAGAAAGTCAGGACTGCCACAGAGAAGGCATTGCCTGGCTGACGGGACCTGGAGAAGGCCAACTCTGTGGGAACTAATTGGTTGCTTGGATGTATAAAGTAGAAGATGATCCCATAGGTAATCTGGTCCCATGTCGTGTAGGGCTTGATAGATCATAACCTACACTTTGAATTGTGTTTGGAGACCAATGGGCAAACAATGTAGCTCACTGAGTGCTTGAGAAACGTGGGCATATCTTGGCACACCCATGAATTCAATTTTCAATTTAATTCAATTTATTAAATTTGTATGCCACCCTTCTCCAAAAACTGAATGCTCGCACAGCTGCATTTTGTGCCACTTGCAGTTTACGAATGCTATTCAGAGGTAATCCCATGTAGAGAGTATTGCAGTAGTCGAACCTCAAGGTGATAAGGGTGTGAGTGCCTTAAGAAGAGACTCCCATTCCAAATAGGGTCACAACTTGTGTACCAGCTGCACCTGGGCAAATGTCCTTGCCACAGCTGAGAGATGGTATTCTAAGCTCAGCTGTAGATCAAGGAGAACATCCAAGTTGCAGACCCTATCTGAGGGGGGCAGAAACTCTACCTCAGGGTAATGGTTGGACAGGTGGAATTGTACTTGAGAGGCAGGACTCACAGCCACTCCATCTAGTCATGGTTGAGCTTGAGCCTATTGACACCCATCCAAACCCTAACAGCCTCCAGATACTGGCACATCACTTCCACTGCTTTGCTGAGATGACACGGGGTGAAGATGTATAGCTGAGTGTCATCAGATCACCCAATGTCATTGGATGATCTTACCCAGCGGTTTCATGTAGATATTAAGCAGCAAGGGGGAGAAGACCAACCCCTGCCTCTCCACAATGGAGGCACCTAAGAGCCAACATCTGAACCCCTGCCAACACCAACTGTAATTGATCAGAAAGGTAGGATAAGAGCCACCACAAAACAATGCCTCCCATTCCCAGCCCCTCTAGCCAGCGCAGAAGGATACCCTGGTCGATGGTATTGAAAGCTGCTTATAGGTCAAGAAACACCAGGATACATGAATGACCCATATCTTGCACCTATCAGAGGTCATCTGTCAGTGACCAAAACAGTTTCTGTGCTGTAGCCAGGCCTGAAACTGGACCGCTGAGGGACCAGATAATTGGCTTCACTGGAGCACCACCATCTTCTTGACAACCTTCCCTAAAAAGGGACAATACTTATTCATAACAGCCAGATCCAGGAAAGGTTTCTTGAGGAGGGGGCACACAAGTGTCTCCTTTAAGGGAGCTGGAAAGGTTACCTCCCTCAATAAAGTGTTGACAACCTCCTGGACCCAGCTCCATGTCACCTCCTTCCTGGCTGAAACCAGCTAGGAGGGACATGGATCCAATAAACAGGTGGTGCAGCTAACAGCTCCCATGGCCTTGTCCACTTCATCAGGTGTCACCAGGTCAAACTCCTCCCACAGAACAGGGCTAACATGTGCCTCTGTCATCTCAACTGACTCGTTGTCAGCCAACACTGCATTCCAATTGGAGTCAAGATTTGTCCAGATCTGAGCAATTTTATCTGCAAAAAATTCATTAAATTCCTCAGAACTGCCCTGTAAGGGTTCACACCCCCATCCCCCGGTTGAGGAGGGAGCAAGTCACCCTATACAAGGTGGCTGTGTGGGATTCCACTGATGCAATCAAGACAGTATAATATGTGCATCTTGCCACCTTGAGTGCCACTTGATCAGTCTTAATATAAGCTCTTATGGGTGTTCGGTCAGATCCAGATTTGCTTTTCCTCCAACACTTCTCTAGACATCTCTTGTTGGGTTTCATGCCCTGCAGTTCCTCGGTGAACCAAGGAGCTCTCCTAAGTCTACTGTCATGGAGAGGTCACAAAGGTACAATCTGGTCAAGAGCACCCTTTGTAGCTGTACTCCAGGCCGTTACTAGGGACTCCACCAAATTGTATACAAACAAATCCAATAATACCCCAAGCACCTTCTGAAAGCCCTCCAGGTCCATCAAGCACCTGGGGTAGAACCACCTAATCAGTTCCAGTTTCCTGTGGGGAAGGAATGGAGCCTTAAAATCGAGCTGTAGCAGAAAATGATCCAACCATGAAAAAGGCAAGGTGAGAGGAATACCATGTCAGGAGTGTCCCCCCTCATGAGTCAGACCCTGAATTACTTGAGTCAGGTCCATTGTTTTCATGGAAGCCATGAACTCCTGTCCCAACCCAGAGGATTCGCTGACTGACATCCCCGAAGATGATGAGTCTGGGGAACTCCACCACCAACCCAGCTACCTCCTGGGCTGTTGACATGCAGCTGGAAGGCAGGTACATGAGCAACAAACCCACCTGAACCTGTACGTCCAACTTCACAAATGTTAGATCTCTCTCTATATCTATCTATCTGTCTGTCTGTCTGTCTGTCTGTCTGTCTGTCTGTCTGTCTGTCTGTCTGTCTGTCTGTCTGTCTGTCTGTTAGATCACATAACAAAGGGACTAGGAGTCACTATAGCTAGTTAATGCTGTATTTTAAAGGCTAGCTGGAGTGTGCTCATAATGTCAGCCGGTTCCAAGGAAAGCCACTTTTAAAGGGCTTGCTTGGAGGTGGCTGGCTCTGACAACCATTTGAATTTTCCAGTTACGATTTGGCCAATCAGCAAATTTGGATCATGTACTCACGTATACAACTCCCCCCCATCTCTCATAATGTTAAGTTTCTGCCCATAAGTTTCTGCCCATGTTCTTAATTTGTGAAATGGAAAACTATAATTAAATTGAAAGGATTGATTTAGGCCTTCCCAAGTCATCAGAGTCTCTGTCAAAGATCTCTCTGTGCGTAAGGGCATGTATGTATGTATGTATGTATGTATGTATGTATGTATGTATGTATGTACTTCAGGATATATAGAGACATACCAATTGTACTTAATTTTCTTTCAGTAAATGATGATGAAATTGCTTTGAGCCTAATATTCTGTATTCCCCAAAGAGTAATAATAGCTCTACTTTCTGCTATCTCTAATGTCAATATTATTCAATAAATAGCTTTTCCTTTCTTGCATGTTTTGGGATAACAGATTTTCTTTATTAAAACCCAAAAGATAAGTGTTTTTATGGGCTTTTAAATAATTTTCTCCCTGAGGTGATATCCTAGACTTGATAATCATGGTCTCTGTATTTCTTTAATAAGAAACATAGGATCCTGAGGAAGGCCACCCCATTTTTCTTTATATCTCAGGGTGCTTAAATGAAAGGTACTGATTCAAATAAGTGGGAATTTCTTGTTGCCCTTTGAAAAGTAAGGAAATTTATCATTATCAGATTTATCATAGGTTTATTGAATTTGATGTTGACTGGGTGTGAATATCAGTGTGAGTGTATTGTTTCAATGGGTTTTAAAATTATTAATTGGGTTTCTAAATTATTAATATTGGACTTGCATTTGAATTTGTCTTGTATTTTGTACTTTTTTATGTTGTAAGCCCCCTGAGTCCTCCAATGAATGAATGAATGAATGAATAATATTGTTTTATCTGGCCTTTTATATGAGCAATTTATCAGTTCTTAAATAGTACATGAATCTATAGAATAAATGTTCAGTTTAATTTGTTGCTGATTAGCTGTTGCTACTTATTTTTCTTTGGATATTTATATGGTTTAATCTGGTCGCAGCACACGATGAAGGGAAGTTTATTCTAAGATTTCTCAGGTGTAATCATAATCCATTCATATAAAACTGATGAAAGATTTTTTAAAAATTCTGTATTGAGGTCCATGAAAAAAACCCCACATCATCGATGGAAATGGAGAAAGTAAAACAACCAAAATAACTATTTCAATTGCAAATTATCAGAAATATAATTTCATACAATGTATTAAGCATAATATACAAATTACTCATAAATACGTCTGTGAATAACTAATATAATTTCTAATTCTTCTTTTCTATTTAAACATAAAGTTTATATTTATTTGTATTGAATATGAATCTGTTTTTTATCAGTGCTTAGATTTGTCTACTTTTGATTTTGATTTAATCAAATTATTATCCTACTTGTAGATTGAATAAATATTGATGTTCTCATCCATGTTGTCAGGACATAGAATTCCATAGTACATCGTAATATGTAATATGTCATGTAATATGTAATATTCGATAATATATCTCAGAACAGGCAATAGTTGTTAAATTAGATTACTTCAAGAAAGGTTTAATTATGAATTCATTAATTATTATGTACAGTATGAGAACTAAATGGACCATCCTAATTTAAAGATGCACCATAATTGAACATCAGAAAAAGAAAAACCTAGAGAACAATTAGAGTTCAGCTGATAATTTCACTTAAAAATAAGCACACTACCAAAGAACTTATGATATTTGCTCTGGTACAAGTATATGTAAAATAATTTCATGATTTTTATTTCTAAAACCTATAATTTTATTTACAGTTGCTATCATTATTTATTTCTCTCTGTCTCTCTCTTTCAGCATGTTCACACTAGATTTCCTCACTAGACTTTTGAAAACAGCTTGGAATGTTTTGATTTGAGCACTGTTTGCTCTTTTTGATCACAATTAAGGTCCAGCTGTAACAGCGAAGTTGTGGTTTGATTTGTGATGCTATTGCTCCATCCTCCTACTTAAACAAGCAATTCTTTCTTGTTCCAGAGTTTCAGACATTTTAAAGGAAACTCAATTTCTCTGTAGTCTAGATAAAAAGTAAGGGTGAAATTGCCAAGAACATTGTGGATTTTTCCATCATCTCCCCTGGAGACTATCCATGAATAATTGCTCCATGTTTTTAGTATGTCAGGTCACAATAAGTATGGATCATCATCACTATGCTTCTTAAAATTTTAGAAATAAAGAATGGTAACATGGAGATGTTAAGGACTCCTCACACCTCATAGAAGCAATATATTACAATTGAGTTACATTTGTAGGAGAACTTAAGAACATTGAAGCAGATGGAGAACCACAGTACCATATCTGAATTCCAGCTTCTAGGGTTCCAGATCTTTCCAAAGTGGGAGATAATCCTTTTTGCTCTATTCTTACTTATTTATATATTAACTGTCACAGGAAATGTGATTATCATTGCAGTGATCAAGTTGGAGTCATTTCTTCATTCTCCCATGTATGCTTTTCTCCAAAATCTTTCTTTCCTGGAGATTTGGTATACCAGCACAATTGTGCCTAAAATGCTTCGCAGTCTTCTCTGGGAGACCAATACCATCTCTTATAAAGGATGCATAATCCAGCTCTACTTTTTTGTCTTTCTGGGGGCAACAGAATGCTTTCTTTTATCTGTGATGGCATATGACAGATTCCTGGCCATATGTGACCCATTGCATTACACAGTAACCATGAACAATCAGTTTTGTACTCAGCTAGCAATTGGGGCTTGGGTGATTGGTCTCATCACTGGACTGTTGCCATCTTTGCTGATTTCCAAATTATCTTTCTGCAGATCCAACCAAATCAATCATTTCTTTTGTGATATCCCACCTTTGCTGAAACTCTCTTGTTCTGATACTTCAGTCACTGAGATTACTATATTTGTGCTCTCTTTGTTGGTCCTTTTTACATGTTTCTTGCTTACATTGGTGTCTTATGCCTTCATCGTCATTACTATTTTAAAAATTCCCTCTGATTCTGGAAGAAAAAAGGCTTATTCCACCTGTGGTTCCCACTTAGCTGTGGTGATAATATATTTTGGCACAATGATCTCGATGTACGTTCGCCCCAATATTAACTTTTCCTCAGAGTTGAATAAGGTGATTTCTGTTTTCTACACAGTCATAACACCCCTTCTGAACCCTGTAATTTACAGTCTGAAAAACAATGATTTCAGAGGAGCCATTCAGAAATTAATTCAGAAGAGGTGTACCCAACATAGCTTGTAAAGCAATGAAATGTGGTGGTAGATTTTAATTTACTGTTATTTCGACATTGCACTTGTTTCTAAAACATCAGTGAAATATCATAAGCTTACTAAATGTATGATTTCTAACGTAGTGGCATATATAGTTCCTATGCAGCATGTCTTGTCTTTTTCTCATGTAGATAATGGAAAATTTTCTTTGATGTAATGTGGATATGTAGTCCTCACTTATAACAGTTCATTTAGTGACTGAAGTTAAAATGACACTAGAAAGTGACATATGGCCCTTTTCACACATGCCCATTGCAAAGTCATGTGATCAAAATTCAGAGTCTTGGCAACTGATCCACATTTAAGATGTTTGCAATATCCAAGTATCATGTTATCACCCTTTGTTACTTCCTTACAAGCAAAGTAACAGATCATGCCAGACTAATCTTATTGCATTCTTTGACAAAGTGACAAAATTAGTGGACCAGAGGAATGCTGTCGTCATGATTTACTTGGACTTCAGTAATGCTTTTGACAAAGTAGACCATAACCTACTACTAAATAAAGTAAAAAAATGTGGGATGGACAGCAACGCCACTAGATGGATTTAAAACTGGTTAACCAACCACACTCAATGTGTAGTGCTTAATGGAACTACAGTTACATGGAGGGATGTATGCAGTGGAGTATCCCAAGGCTCTGTTCTAGCCCAGTACTCTTCAACATCTTCATCACTGACTTGAATGGGGAGATAGATGGGGAACTCATCAAATTTGCAGATGACACCAAAGTGGCAGGAATAGCCAACACTTGATTTGATTTGATTTATCGGATTTGTATGCCGCCCCTCTCCGGAGACTCGGGCAGCTAACAACAATAATAGAACAATATACACAATAATCCAATAGTAAAAACAATTAAAAACCCATTAAAGTAAAAACCAAACATACATTCAGACATACCAAGCATAAAATTGTAAAGGCCTAGGGGGAAAGAGTATCTCAGTTCCCCCATGCCTGACGGCAGAGGTGGGTTTTAAGTAACTTAAGTGTCTATCCTCTGGAGTGTTTAAGTAACACTCCAGAGGATAGGCACAAAAAACAGAACGATCTTGACAAACTTGAACAATGGGTGCTATCAAACAAAATGAAATTCAATGGTGAAAAAAGTAAGGTTCTACATTTAGACAAGAAAAACAAAATGCACAGGTATCGTATATGTGGTACATTGCTCAACAGTAGTAATTGTGAGCGGGATCTTGGAGTCCTAGTAGACAACCTGTTAAAAATGAGCCAGCAGTGTGCAGCAGCTGCCAAAAAAGCCAACACAGTTCTAGGCTACATTAACAGAGGGATAGAATCAGTGATGGGCTACCAAAATGTTTACTACCACACTGTGTGCGTGGCTTATGCATTTTGTTTCAACATATTTCAATGCAAATTGAGTGCTCTGGAGTGGAGCTCCATTTTTGGTACCCACTGCATCCCCCCCCCCAGTCAGGGTAGTAGCCCATCCCTGGATAGAATCAAAATCTCATCAAGTTTCAATACCACTTTATTAGGCTTTGATAAAGCCACACTTGGAATACTGCATTCAGTTTTGGTTGCCACTATGCAAAAAGGATGTTGAGACTCTAGAAAGAGTGCAGAGAATAGCAACAAAATGATTAAGCGACTGGAGGCTAAAACATATGAAGAACGGTTGCAGTAACTGGGCATGGCTAGTTTAATGAAAAGAGGGACCAGGGGAGAAATGATAGCAGTGTTCCAATATGTCAGGGGTTGCCACAAAGAAGAAGAAGTCAACATATTTTCCAAAGCACCTGAGGGTAGAACAAGAAGCAATTGGTGGAAAATAAACAAGGAGAGAAGTAACTTAGAACTAAGGACAAATTCCCTGACAGTTAGAACAATTAATCAGTGGAACAGCTTGTCTCCAGAAGTTGTGAATGCCCCAACAATGGAAGTTTTTAAGATGTTGGCTAACTATTTGTCTGAAGTAGTGTAGGGTTTCTTGCCTTCGCAGGGGGTTGGACTAGAAGACCTCCAAGGTCCCTTCCAACTCTGTTGTTGTTGTTGTTGTTGTTGTTGTTGTTGTTGTTATTGTCGTCATCATCATCATCAACATTATTATTATTATAGTCAATGGGAAAATCAGATTCCCTTAACAATCATGTCATTAACTTAATAACTGCAACAATTCCCTTAACAACTATGGCAAGAAATGTAAAATATGGCAAAATTCACCTAACATCTATTTCTGTAACAATAGAAATTTTGGGCTCGATTGTAGTTGTAAATTGAGGCCTATCTGTAATCTGCTTTTCAAACCATAAATTTCATATTTGAAGCTTTAAAGAACTATTCTTATTATGATGTATACAATTTATTTATTTATTCGATTTTAAATAATCTTCAGGATTATATTTTCATGAAGTATGTTGTACAATTGTCTTTCAATTGTCTTTATTTACTTTAAACTCCTTTAAATTTCTTAGGAAGCTTTAGTCAGGTTCAGAGTGCGGTAGGGCCGGGAATGGTAGCCTGCCACTGTTACCATCTGTGGCATCATTTTTATTTTATCCAAAATAAAATTATTTTCAAACTGTGGGAATGTTGTTAGCATTTACAAAGAATTTTTAGCAGATTAATCATTGCAAATTTAGTGGTTTTACTCCCTAGTATAGGAAATGGAAATCTGTTATAGTTGTGAACAGCCAATTATGGATAATATTATTATGTCACATGCAAAATATTGATACATACCTGTACATGTTCATTTTCTGTCAGCCTTTTCTCAAAAAAGGCTACTGTAAATATCATCAAAATCTTATTTAGCAGCTAAATATGTTCAGTTAATATATAAAGAAATATAGTGTTATGATTAGATTATTTAAAGTTACCTGGCTTCAAAGCCACAGATATTTGTGCCAAATATCTAATTTCTCTGATTTTTTTAAACCATCCTTTTTTGAAGAACAAAAGAAAATACTGACATAAACAAATGTATTTCAATTGGATTTTCATGTCTTTATGAATGGTATCGTAGATAATAGTTTTATTTTTGTCATTCACAAGTTGGCAATGGATGAGAATAAAGGAGCTAGGTTCTCACAACTGTAGTTTGAGTTATCTCTTCATTGTGCCAGGGAAACTCGAGCATGTAGACTTGCTCTGGTTGCCACCAGGTGTGTATGCACCATGCACAAGCAAACAGAGTGATTCCGGTAAAAAATGATCAATGTGCATGCGGGGAAGCAAAGAAATTGGCAATTTTTGCTGCCGGAAAGACATCCACGTGTGAGATTTTGGCTGAAATTAATGTGAAGCAGTTAGAATCTCACTAGAGCAGCAGCTGGCAAAAGCAGCCTGCCTGAGCTCCGGCCATGCATCTGTTCTCTCGTGCCGCAGGAGAGAGAGGCCAATGAGATGCCTATACTTGTTGCCCTGGCACTTGCTGCCCACCCAGCCCTGGTGCTTGCTGCCCACCCAGCCAAAGCACTCACAGAGCCGGTGCTTCCTGCCCACTCATGGCTCCAGGGCTTGCTGCCTGCCCAACTCTGGCACTTGCTGCCCACCCAGTTCCAGCACTCACAGCCCAGGTGCTTGCTGCCGGCCCAGCCCTGGCACATGCTGCCCACCCAGCCCCAGTGCTCACAGTCCCAGTTCATGTGGCTCACCCTCACCCGGCACTTGCAGCATGCCCGGCCCCAGCCCTTACCTTTTGGAGAAGAACCAAGGCCACATGCTTTCTCGCTCCTTTATGGCTTTGCCCTCCTGCAGCAGCAACAACAGCAGCATCCTCTTCCTCCTTTGCTCTCGCCATGCCGAGAAGAGTGTGGGGACCAGGCCGGGTAGCTGGAGCTTGGTGGTGGTGCTGTTGCTGCTGCCTGCATGGCTGGGGGCACTCTGTCACTTTAGGCTCATAACAAAAATGAACATGAATCAGTATAAAAACATTTCATTTTAAAATAATTTCAGCCATCTATACATTCATGGGATGACCTTACTAGTCATCTCCCCGATGTCAATGGCCCCAGGCCTGTTGGAAAAGCCAGATCTTTACGGCTTTCCAGAAGGTCAATATAGTGAGCTCCCAGTGCGAGATTCAGATTCTGCGCATGGGCAGAAGCTGAATCTTGCATGAGGACATGTGAGTGCGTGAGATCTCACCAATTTGGGGTTTTTTTGTTTCCGCAAATGCGCAGAAGCAAAAAAAGCTGAAAATTGGCAAAAAATGGCTGCTGCTCAGCCCCTCCCCCACCTGCACAAATAAATAAGAGACCTCTGCACACTCAGCTACATTTTTTCTATCCTATGGCATCCACCTCTGAGCAGCCCACTTTTGAGTGTCACACATCAGGTCACACAGCTTCAGTCTGGACCAAATGTAGTCTCCAATCACTCTTCAGAGATAGCCCCATCAGGTGATAATGGCATGAATGACTATGTGAAGAGCCTCTTGATCCAACTAGTGTCATAATTGGCGTACTAGTGAAACCTGTGTAAAGGTCTCCCTACCTACCTCTGTTAGATGTTCATCTAATCTCAGCTGTGAGCCTAGGAACACATTCTGAGCTGGTTAATTTCTCTTCCCCAAGAACCAAGAAAAAACATTTGACATAGTACTTCATAGGCATTATCCACAACCACTTGATCTTATCATGGTTAAAGTTTGAGCCTGTTGACTTTCATGCAAACCCTCACCTCATTCAGGCACTGGCACAACCCAATCCACTGCTTCACTGAATTGAAATGGGGTAGAGATATATAGCTGGGTGTCGTAAGCATATTGATCAACCCTGTGTCATTGGGTCATCACACCCAGTGGTTTCATGTAGATGTTAAATAGAAACACAGAAACATAGAAGATTGGCAGCAGAAAAAGACCTCATGATCCATCTAGTCTGCCCTTATGCTATTTCCTGTATTTTATCTTAGGATATATGGTTATCCCAGGCATGTTTAAATTCAGTTACTGTGGATTTACCAACCATGTCTACTGGAAGTTTGTTCCAAGCATCTACTACTCTTTCAGTAAAATAATATTTTATCATGTTGCTTCTGATCTTTCCCCCAACTAACCTCAGATTGTGACCCCTTATTCTTGTGTTCATTTTCCTATTAAAAACACTTCCCTTTTGAACCTTATTTAACCCTTTAACATATTTAAATGTTTTAATCATGTCCCCCCTTTCCCTTCTGTCCTCCAGACTATACAGATTGAGTTTGTTAAGTCTTTCCTGATAAGTTTTATGCTTAAGACCTTCCACCATTTTTGTATATTTTTTTATTATTCATTTTTTATTATTTACCCCTGTAAGCATTCCTTTATTTCTAGTCATGAATAACAATATATTCTGCACTAATTACATTATCTCAGAAATTATATTTTAAAATGATAGAAGGCTTCATTATTTGTAAATACTCTAGATACAAATTTTATACACAAACATATAAAGAAAATAATAAAGACAGTGAATGACTAAAATTTCTGAATGTTTGAATTCAGTACCAGTATTAATAATGTGTTGATAAAATATGACACTTAGGAGTAATATTCTTTCTCTAGTAGCAGAGCCCCCTTGATGGTTTGGGCTCAACAATTCTCAATCTTAACAAAACTATAAATCTGTTAGACGTATAAAAGAGAAGAGTATGTTTTCACCATTTATAGCTAATAGGGAAACATAAGGATTTTCACTCTAATCGTTTTATCATGTCTGTGAGCTTTTTAATAAAGTCCATAAAAACCTCTTGAACTTTCTGATTTCTAAAAGTAAATATGAAGGGGTTTAGCAGAGGCGTTATTGCAGTAGTGATCAAAGAGGCAATTTTGTTGAGATTCATGGAGGTAGTTTGAGAAGGCCTGACATAAATAAAGACTGAGGTGCCATAGCCAATTGAAACAACTGTAAAGTGAGAAGCACAAGTTGAAAAGGCCTTTTGCCTTCCTGTGGCAGAAGGAATTTTCAGGATAGTACTTATAATGTAAATGTAAGAGATCAATGTCAGTAAAAGGGAACCTAGAATAATAGGAAGTGAGATAAGAAAATCAATAAACTCTATTAGACGGATGTCAGCACAAGCTAAGTGAAGCAAAGGGGCACTGTCACAGAAAAAGTGATTGATCACGTTGGGTCCACAGTAGGGTAAACCCAATTTCATCACAGTGGGAGTAAGAATGGAAAAAAAGCCACTCACCCAAGAAGCAAATACCAGAGAAATACAGACCTTGCCATTCATTTTGGTAGTATAATGAAGTGGGTAACATATGGCTACATACCGGTCATAAGACATCATTGCCAATAGGACATATTCAGATGTACCAAACAAAAAATAAAAATATGACTGAATGAAACACCCAGAAAATGAAATATTCTTCCACTCCAATAAAAAGTTTTGCATCATTTTTGGAACCACTGTTAAGGTTATCAGGATTTCAATTATGGATAGGTTACACAGGAAGAAATACATTGGTGTTTGGAGACGGTAATCTGATGATATCAGAATTATAATTAGTATATTCCCTATCATTGTTGCCACAAAAATGAGGAAAAACAACAGAAAAAGGACAATCTCTATTTCCCAGGGATTGGGGAATCCAATTAAGATAAATTCTGTTACACTTGTTGCATTATCTCTTTCTATGTGTCTTCTCTCTAAACCTTTCCACATGTCCACCTAGAACAACAGAAAGAATAACGGAAGTTATTTTCTTGAAATTGTTACTTACAGTTTATTTCTCAATCTATAATGTATAATGTTTATTTTAACATTTTATAATAGTATAAAACAATTGTACATCTAAGAAGAAATTGGTTTGATTTTAAAATATATTTGAAATATAAGGGGTGTGCATAAGTGCATCAGCATATCTACCATCCTCTGTCCTAATGTTTCTCTCTTATTAATATCATATATATAAGCATTGTTATATATTTGTATGCCACCAATACATAATAAAAAATAAATAATAAATGTATAGCTACATATATGAATCCATATGGACCAACTGATCAAGATAATTTGAATTCAATACTAATTTCAGCAACAATGATTAATCTAACATCCCGAGTATTAAGTAGAGTTAAAATCAAATATCCTCTGATAACTACCTATTATCATAACAGCATAGTAACATTATTGTAGGGTTCAATAATAATAATCTATTGAGAATCATCATAAGCAAATATAAAAACATTTTAAAAAATACATGACCTGACTTCTGAAAAATCTGAATATTTTTAATGTGATTTTCCCCTTCCCATTTCCAATACCTTGTGGTTTCTTTTGTCAGAAATTATAGATCCTTCTCTTGGGGTAAGCACAATACTTTCTTTAAAATAGTCAGGAAAGATTCTGAAGATAGAACAGCAAGCATTATATTAAAATTTAGATCCATTTTTACAGCAGGTTTATAAGAATGATCTAAGGAAGTCAATGGAAGTTACATGTGAAGTTTCAGTGATCCCTTAAATGTTTTTATATTTTACAGCTCTATTGAGAAGATTATGTTTGTTATATATTCTATATACTGTATATATTTATATACCACAAAATCAAGCAAATGGCAGATTAATTACTCAGGGAACTTTTTTTTAACCTTTTTCATTATTAGAGCAATACAGATGAGATGCAATAGAATTTTTTTTTCATTGTATTCCCATGTGGTCTATTATAATACTGTAAGAGATGTTTTATGCTTTATTCTTATTTTTTGTTTTTTAGGTTTTTAAAATTCCTTTATTATTAGCACCGCTAAACTAAATCATTAAGTCTTCTGGGCTAGTATCCTTCTGGCTGATTTCATATTTACTTGATGTGACTGCTTTTGACTTAGACCAACAAAGACCATCATGGAGCTGATTTCAATAGGGTGGTGATTGTACAGAATGATTGACACTTTAGTTGAACTTATTCTGTCTTGGATAGAGTAGCTTTGACTGCCTTTCTCTGATTTGAATTATCCTGGTCCTGGCTAGAACAAATTGGTTTTTTGCTTAACATTTTTGCTTAACATTTCTCCTTCCCCAACTCAATCTTGCTATGTTCCTTGCTGGGATTCTGCTGGCTGCTTAGTTTTTTCTTACATCACACTTGCTGGACATGTTTGTTTGTTTGTTTATTTTCAAGTCCTTACAGACTCAGGGCTTGAAGGGGCTTGCTAGTTAGGTCATCTCTTTTTCTCTGCCATCTTTCCATTCATCACTTATCAGCCAAATTCTGTGCACCCACTTGAATCTTGATAAAAGCCAACCTGTTGGATAAAGCTATTAGACTACTTTGTGGTCTTAAATTCCTCTGAGTTAAATGATCCACTGGGCAATTCATATCTCCATACAGTTGCAACATTATTATCTTCCTTTGTGTTCTTTGAAATTTTCTCTGATCCTGGATCTTTCTTGAATCTCTTTTGCCATTTCGGTGGTTCTGTTATATTGACTTCCCAATCATAATAAATGTCAACTTTTATTGCAGGAGAGGCAGAGTAACGGCACGGACACAAAAGCTGGATTTAACTGGGTCATTTTTATTAAATTAAATTAGCATAATTTATTCAACTAAATTAGCATAAAATTAGCATAAACAACTATGACCCAAACAATGGACCTGCAGGGTCAAACAATTGCTTCCGGGGCGGAAAAGTTACGTCACATAAACTTCCTGGGCAACTTATGGGCATAGCTCCATGCTAGTCCAGGTGAGGGACCCCTCCCTCACCTGAGACCCTGCCATGCACTTGCATGAGGGGGGTCACGCCAGCTCCCTGGACCCAGCCGTACTTAACAACTATCGTCCAGTCTCCAACCTTCCCTTTATGGGGAAGGTTGTCGAGAAGGTGGTGGCACTCCAGCTCCAGCGGTCCTTGGAAGAAGCCGATTATCTAGGTCCCCAGCAGTCGGGTTTCAGGCCCGGTTACAGCACGGAAACCGCTTTGGTCGCGTTGATGGATGATCTCTGGCGGGCCCGGGACAGGGGTTTATCCTCTGTCCTGGTGCTCCTTGACCTCTCAGCGGCTTTCGATACCATCGACCATGGTATCCTTCTGCACCGGCTGGAGGGGCTGGGGGTGGGAGGCACTGTTCTTCAGTGGTTCTCCTCCTACCTCTCTGGCCGGTCGCAGTCGG
Source organism: Erythrolamprus reginae (assembly GCF_031021105.1). Lineage (NCBI taxonomy): Eukaryota > Metazoa > Chordata > Lepidosauria > Squamata > Dipsadidae > Erythrolamprus > Erythrolamprus reginae. The sequence goes on from NC_091963.1 coordinate 122,256,096, forward strand.
TGTTAGTGGGGGGGCAGAGGTCGACTCCTAGGTTTCTCCCTTGTGGGGTGCCTCAGGGGTCGGTCCTCTCCCCCCTGCTATTCAACATCTACATGAAACCGCTGGGCGAGATCATCCAAGGACATGGGGTGAGGTATCATCAATATGCGGATGATACCCAGCTTTACATCTCCACCCCATGCCCAGTCAACGAAGCGGTGGAAGTGATGTGCCGGTGCCTGGAGGCTGTTGGGGCCTGGATGGGTGTCAACAGACTCAAGCTCAACCCGGATAAGACGGAGTGGCTGTGGGTTCTGCCTCCCAAGGACAATCCCATCTGTCCGTCCATCACCCTGGGGGGGGAATTGTTGACCCCCTCAGAGAGGGTCCGCAACTTGGGCGTCCTCCTCGATCCACAGCTCACATTAGAACAACATCTTTCAGCTGTGGCGAGGGGGGCGTTTGCCCAGGTTCGCCTGGTGCACCAGTTGCGGCCCTATCTGGACCGGGACTCATTGCTCACAGTCACTCATGCCCTCATCACCTCGAGGTTCGACTACTGTAATGCTCTCTACATGGGGCTACCTTTGAAAAGTGTTCGGAAACTTCAGATCGTGCAAAATGCAGCTGCGAGAGCAGTCATGGGCCTACCTAGGTATGCCCATGTTTCACCATCACTCCGCAGTCTGCATTGGCTGCCGATCAATTTCCGGTCACAATTCAAAGTGTTGGTTATGACCTTTAAAGCCCTTCATGGCATTGGACCAGAATATCTCCGAGACCGCCTCCTGCCGCACGAATCCCAGTGACCGATTAGGTCCCACAGAGTGGGCCTTCTCCGGGTCCCGTCAACTAAACAATGTCGGTTGGCGGGCCCCAGGGGAAGAGCCTTCTCTGTGGCGGCCCCGGCCCTCTGGAACCAACTCCCCCCGGAGATTAGAACTGCCCCTACTCTTCCTGCCTTCCGTAAACTCCTTAAAACCCACCTTTGCCGTCAGGCATGGGGGAACTGAAACATCTCCCCCTGGGCACGTTTAATTTATGCATGGTATGTCTGTGTGTATGACTGTTAGTATATGGGTTTTTTAAATATTTAAATATTTTAAATTTGTCTGATTGCTTATGATTTGTTTCTACATGTTGTGAGCCGCCCCGAGTCTTCGGAGAGGGGCGGCATACAAATCTAAGTAATAAATAAAAATAAAATAAATAAATAACCCCTAACAGGGGACTTAAAGGTGCATGACCCAAAGACAGGTTCCCCCCAACTGCTCAGGTCGCTTCCACCACAAGCTTGGAGAGAACCTGTCAATCATCCCCAAAGATGCCCAAGGGAGAACACGCAGTTGCTAGACCACCACCGAGTTTTCCTCCCCTAACCTGCCACGGAGCGGGAGTCAGATCTCTATCTTGGCCCCCCGACTCCCCCTTCTAGCTGTGCCAGCTCACGCAGAGACTGCTGCAGGTCCTGTAAGAAAATGGCGTTCCCTGTTCTGACAGATGAACGCCATCGGCCCGGTAAAGCCACGGCCGATCTACAGTGATGAGGGGATGGGCCACTACAACCCCACCTAATTCCCTAACTATCCGTCCCAGGGCCTTATTCACTCTACGCCTAAGGGAAAGGGCGTCCCTCCACACGATCCTTGGGAGGATCTCTGACCACACCACTTGCGTAGTGGGCCACACATCATGAAGCTGTCGTAGGTCTTCGCTCGCCTGGACGATCAGCGGTAGACCCCCAAGCAGGCACAGGTCATTGCCACCCAGGTGCAAGACCAGCCATCTGGGCGCAGCCACTGGATGCCGCCCTCCCAGCAAAGACGGTAGGAGTCCCTCCCACCGCATACCTCTTCGGCCCATCCAAACGACCGTGACCCACCGTCCCAATGACAACTGGGTCCTGATGGCGCTTCTGGCTGCTGAGCGGCTGGCCCAAAATATCATGCTGTGGCCACACAGCAGCGCCGTCGGTTTCGCGTTGGCATGGGGACCTGCAAGAGGACACACACAAAGAGGTTAACTAGCCTAAGCCCTGTCTAGAATCCTCAGCGGGCCTAACATAACCCAAATATGCCGCTGACCGCCAGTGGCCGATCTCCCGAATCCGATGGGCCGGGAAACCAGAAAGTGCCGCGCTAGTGGCACCGCCGATATGGAATGAATGTGTTCCATAACCGGCGGGATCCATGCCTACCTGGGCCATTGCCCTGGACAGTAACACCCAAAATTGGTAACGGGTCAGGGGGGGTACCGTCCCAATGCCTAAAAAGGTACCCTTGCCCTGACCCACGCAAGCTACAATAAAGCTGTAGGATGGCCACCGGACACACCGACTGGTCGGCGGCCACACTCAGCTGGATACTAACCCCTCTGTGCAGCTGATCCGTCTTAGAATGCCTTACAACAAGGGATACCCCCCCCTGCCTAAAGGCTAGATCAGCATACTGGAAGGCGTGGAGCGAAGTGTCAGCCTGAGATGATGCCATGGCCTCACTGACCCTGAGGGCCCCAAAAAACATGACACAAGTCACTGCCCTAAAAAGACGGGCCTCATACAAGGAGGCACACAGACTGTCAAAAGCCCCATTAAGCAAGGACAGCTGCTGAACCGTCAGAGCCCGACGAGTGTCACCAGGGGCCCCCGCTTGCTCCCTCATCCAGCCTTCCAGCATCTTCCGAATGCGGAAGTCACCCGAAAAATCCGCAAACCCCCCCGCCTTGGACAAAAAGGCGAGACCGGCTAACCGGGACCTAATAGTCCTAACTGACAGGCCACGCTGCCTAAGCTGGACACAAAACTCTGCCAGGTGCTCAACAGGGACAGGCCAACTAAGGGGGTAACCCCTACCCTGCCTGAAATCCCCAAACTCCTTACCTGCATGCTGGTATGCCCTGAGGGTGCCGGGCGCTACAGATAGGGAGATTGCCCTGGATGCCTCATCTCTCCACCGCTCGGGAGCCCCCCCAGACTCCAAAGGTGGCCGGGGAACGCCTCCGAAACCTGGACAACTGACCACGGGACAAGGCATCAGCGACCCCGTTATCCAACCCGGGGACATGCCTAGCCAAAAACAACGTGTTTAGGGACAAGGACCTGTGCACAAAATGGCGGACAAGCCGCATGACCCTGTCGCTCTTAGAGGACAGGGCGTTCACCACATGTCCCTAAACTGCTCCCCCCAAAGCTCTAAGGCCACTATCAAGGGGAAGAGCTCTAAGAAAGTCAGGTCCTTAACCAGAGAAGAGGCACTCCATTCCGGAGGCCACGCCGACCAGCACCACTGGTCACCTAACACTACCCCAAAACCACAAGTCCCCGCAGCATCGGAGCAGAGCTGCAACTCAGCTTCCAAAAGAAGCTCGAGCCTCCAAAAAGACAGCCCATTAAACCTGTCCAAGAAATCCCGCCACACTCAGAGGTCAGCCCTGACCCCTGCGCAGAGGCGGGTACGATGATGGGGCAAACGGAGCCCCTTCATCGCGTTGTACAATCTCCTTGAAAAAGCCCTGCCCGGTACCACAACCCGACAGGCGAAATTAAGTATCCCCGCTAGTTCCTGAAGCTGCCGAAGGGTGACCTTCCGGCAACCAAGAACCTCATCGAGCTTTCCCTTAATTTTAAGCAACTTATCGAGGGGCAATCTAGAAGATTGCTCCTCTGAGTCCAATTCAATACCCAGGAAGGTAATCTTGGTGGCGGGGTCTTCGGTCTTCTCAGAGGCTAAAGGCACCCCTAACTGAGCACAAAGGGCTTTGAAGTCCCGCATTAGAGCAAAACATTGCTCCGAACGCACAGGCCCCGCCAACAAGAAATCATCAAGGTAGTGAACGACCGAACCCAGACCACTGTGCCTCCTGAGCGCCCATTCCAAGAAGGTACTAAAACTCTCAAAAAGAGAGCACGAGACAGAGCAACCCATGGGTAAAGCTCTGTCCACGTAATAACCACCCTCAAAATGGAAGCCCAACAGCTCAAAGTCATCTGGGTGTATGGGGAGGAGCCGGAATGCCGACTTAATGTCGCATTTACCCATAAGGGCTCCCGCCCCACACTTCCTAACCATAGCCATGGCAGCATCAAAAGATGTGTACCGGACTGAACAAAGCTCGTCAGGAATGAAGTCATTCACTGACTCCCCTTTTGGAAAAGACAAATGGTGAATCAACCTAAATTCACCACTCGCCTTTTTGGGGACCACACCCAGGGGGGACACCCTAAGATTCGGGAAGGGCGGCTCCGGGAAGGGCCCAATGACCCTGCCCTCGGCCACCTCCTTCTGAATCTTTTCCCTAACAATGTCTTCATGTCCCACAACCGACCTGAGGTTGTCAGACATGAAGGCCTTCCTAACCCCCACACAAGGGATCCTAAATCCCTTAGAGAATCCTAGCAAGAGAGCGTCCGCTCTCGAGCGAGGGTGGTAGTCTTTTAACCAACCCTCAAGCACCTGTAAATTAATTGGGCTGGGCCCCTTTACCCCCAGCTGGTGGGGGAGGCTTTGGTGGACCCCCACCCTTCTTTTCCGACCCTTTCTTGGGGCGGAGGCACACGGAGGAGGCATGGTTCCCCCCACAATTACCGCACGCATGCTTATACCTGCAAAAGGGATGAAAACACGCCCCCTTTGCGGCAAACTCATGGCACGCCGGGGAAGCCCCCTTTCCCGCTCCCCCCGCAGCAGCCTTGGCTGGCGTGGAAGCCACGGGCTCCTTCTCCATGAAGTGACTGCTGTCGGTCCTGTCACAACCCTCCTTGCCGGACATATACGTGGCCTGGAACCAAAGGTCCAGGACCACCATATCCCAGGGCAAGGAGGGGTCATGGGCTATGCGCATCCGAAACCCCTTATCATAATGCCTCCAAATAGTACCTCCGTACTTGAAGTTAGCCCTGGCAATTAAATCAATGTATTTAAGCAGAGCAGCAGCCCTAACCGGCTTCCTCTGAATCACGACAGATGCGAAAGTCAAGAAAGCGTACAGCCAGGAGCTGAAACACTTGGTGACTTTCGTCTTCTTCACCTTCTCCCCGGGCACTACCTCCTTGTCCTGCTTGGGGACCTCCCTATTTAATAGGGAGAAGAGGTCCACATACTCCCCCCGCCAAATTGCCTCCTTCACTGATGGGTGAAGGTGGTACCCCAAGGGTGTAGCAGGCAGCCCACATGGGATGGCCCCAGGCTTAATGCTGGCGAACGGGTCCCACATGGTGGAGACCCCCGTTCCCAGCACTCCTAGCCCCGGTGGATACACCAAAGGGGCCGGGGGCATAATAGCAGGCGCTGGAGGGATCCAACCCCCCACCCCTGCCCCAGGTGGGAAAGCTACCCCCGGCGCTACTGCCGGCAGGGCCGGCAGGGACCAAACCTGACCACATGTGCCTGAAGCGGACCCCAAAAAACTAGAGCCACTCCCCAACGCAGGCGGGTTAAACCCCGGACCCTGCACGGGGAGGAGCGATGTAGTGGCTAAGTGTGGTGCAACCTCACCTGCCCCATATGGGGTGGAAGACATCCACGGAGGGCCCATCAGCGGGGCCCTGGAATGCTGACATCTGCCCCGACTGGGCCATCTGCCCGGCCTGGGCCATCTGCCTGGCCTGGGCTGCTTCTTCTTCTTGGTCCCTTCCCCAGGCCGCTGATGCAGCCAGAGGGAGCCCGCCTGGGCCTGCTCCGGACCGCCAGCGCTCCAAGTCATCCAGCCTCTCCAGGACCCTGGCCCAAGAGAGAGATGCAGAAACCTCGGGGTGAGGGGCTGCGGGCACAAACCCCACCACCCCGTCAGACGGGACCACCCCCGGGGGCCCTTCCGCGCCAGCCCGAGCCTGGGCAGAAGGCCTCAAAGCCCTCCTAGGCCGCACTACAGGTTGGGCCGGGGGGGACGAGCTTTCCTCTTCTTTGGGGCCATGTCTAACGTGAACAAAATGTAAGGTGAACCCCGACTCCAAGGAGCCCGTGTCGAGAGGCAAGGCCTACCCCAACTCGCAGCAGGCCTTACCAGGGGCGACCCTCAGAAGGCCAATCCGCCCCCCTCCCCAGTGGTGGCAGCAAGGCCTCACTGCCTACCGCTGTATGCAAAGGGGCCTAAAGGAACCAGCCCACCCAGGGACTCCTGCGTGCCACCCTTGAGAGAAAAGGACCAGGAGCCGAGTGTCTGCTCGGGGCGATGGTCCAGGCGAAAAGGCTGAGCCTCGGGCCTGCCCGCCCTTAAATAGGGCGAGCAAGCCCCACCCGGACCAATCAGCAGCCAGGCCTATGCAGGCCTGACTCTCGAGTGAAGCCTCGCCTCGCGAGACTCCGCCCGAGAATCAAGATGGCGGCCGCCATAGGGTCCGGTGTCTTCCCGGCCCCTCCTGCAAACGCCGCCGGCAGGTAAGTCCGCCGGCGCTATTTTGCCAACTACATAGCATACCTAAGAGGTTCTTGGTACTCTCTGATGTTGGCTATTTTCTTGCAGAGGTTTCAGTATCCAAATTGGGTAATATTATCAGTACCTGCATACCTTTTAATAACTTTTTTCTCCTGAGTGTGGACCTTCAAAAAAAGCATTTTTAATTATCTAGCTTCCAAATACACTTTTCCTATGAGATCAAAAGGAAGTTAGAAGTTTGAGATACATTTGTGACTTCAGTGTGTTTTTATGTAAGAAATGTTGATTAAGAATCCTAAAAGGATTTTAATGTTCACCCATATTCATGGAATCTCATCATCGTATGATGACAATTTGGTCTTAGTAGTGTTGTGCAGACAAGACTGCAAGAGAAAAAGTCACATTTGTGGATAACAGGCCCATAGTCTAGAAATTCTCTCAAAGGTATGATTTCTTTTGGTAGAAATCATAGTCAGGAAGAACTCTGCACAGCTACTCTGCACGGCTCTTTTTGGTGTGTAAGCTGTTGCCCTTCCTAAATTGGAAAGAACTGCTGCTAGTTACTCATATCATCATCTGGACTGTTGCAGTTTTTTCTACAAGACATTTTTTAAAAATAGTGCACCACAACAGAGTCATGTTTAAGATTATAATTAACTATTATAACTATTATAACTATTATAACTATTATAACTATTATAACTATTATAACTATTATAACTATTATAACTATTATAACTATTATAACTATTATAACTATTATAACTATTATAACTATTATAACTATTATAACTATTATAACTATTATAACTATTATAACTATTATAACTATTATAACTATTATAACTATTATTATTATTATTATTATTATTATTATTATTTCAGTACAACACAGCAAATGAGATCACTATGCTGGATTTCGTATTTCATCACCAGTCAGGCGCTTCCCAAGCACCTAGGACTGCATGATGTAGCGGCGAATTATGTTTGCCGATCCCAGTAAAGCAGCCTTTTGCAATTGACAGATGGAGATTTTGTCAATTCCAATGGTTTTCAAATGTCCGCTAAGATCCTTTGGCACTGTGCCCAGCATGCCAAGTACCACTGGGACCACGTTCACAGGCTTATGCCAGAGTCGTTGCAGCTCGATTTTTAGATCTTCATATTTCACTAATTTCTCTAGCTGCTTCTCCTCAATTCTGCTGTCTCCTGGGATTGCGATGTCAATGATCCATACTTTCTTTTTCTCTCTTGTCTGGTGTGTTATGCTTCAGAATTCGGTCAGTCAGAAGTCGGAAGTCCCACAGTAGTTTTGCTTGCTCATATTCGACCATGTTTTTTTGGCTTATGATCCCACCAGTTCTTTGCCACTGGTAAATGGTAGTTCCGGCACAAGTTCCAGTGGATCATTTGTGCCACAGCATTATGTCTATGCTTGTAGTCAGTCTGTGTGATCTTTTTGCAGCAGCTGAGTATGTGATGGATTGTTTCATCTACTTCTTTACAGAGTCGGCACTTTGGATCGTCTGTTGATTTTTCAATTCTGGCTTTGACAGCATTTGTTCTAATGGCCTGTTCTTGTGCTGCCAGTATTAGACCTTCTATCTCCTTTTTGAGTGCTCCACTTGTAAGCCATGACCAGGTCTTTTCTTTATCCACTTTGCCTTCAATCTTCTTCAAGAACTGCCCATGCAATGCTTTGTTCATCATCATCATCATCATCATCATCATTATTAGTAGTAGTAGTAGTAGTAACCTACATTTATCATATTTACCAATGAAAATAGGCAGCAAAAGACTTTTGCAAGTGAGGCAGACAGTGGAAGAAGAGAAGCATGCATTAGCTGACTATGTAAAGGAGAGCAAATAGTCTGTGTTGATAGAGATCAAACATAGGAAGCTTCTCAAGGGGAAGCAAATCAAGGATCAGTACAGGAAAACTGTAACTCAATGTTGGATTGACAGTTGGCGGAACAAAGCTTTGCATGGCCAGTTCTTGGAGAAGATTGAAGGCAAAGTGGATAAAGAAAAGACCTGATCAGGGCTTACATGTGGAACACACAAAAAGGAGACAGAAGGACTAATACGGGCTGCACAAGAACAGGCCATAAAAATGAATGCTATCAAAGTCAGAATTGAAAAATCAACAGATGATCCAAAACAGATGAAACAATCAATCACATAATCAGCTGCTGTAAAAAGATCATACAGAATCTTCTTTGAGTTGGGATAAAATTAATTGGACACTTGAGAGTTTCTCACTTTAAAAATAAAGTTCTCATATGCAAGAGTTTTTAATAACATCTTCTGAATTACTGATATGGGTAATATATGGGTAAATTGCATCCAGTTCAATTTTTTTCCCCTTAGATACTCAAATAAATTGAATGCTTGAAGTCAGGCAAATCCAGAGATTCTTAGTAAATGGTTTAAGGTTATTTGATTTTTAGGAGATGTTAAGTAAACTAGTTTGTGTTTTTTCTTTATCTTCCCTTTCCTCTTCTCTCTCAGTTTCTATTACTATTAACTTAGTTAAATTGTCCATAGTCTATTGTATTTAATGCCTTGATTTAAACATACTATACCTTGAAATAATACACATAAAGGTGAAAGGGAGGAAAAGATTGAAAGGAAGAAAATAAATCCTGATATAATATAATTTGATTTTGAAAGCTGACATAGCTTAATTTTTGCAAATTGTCTTATTTTGAAACATCATAGCAATAAACTTAACTATCAGTAGCCACAATCATCAAGATTGTTCATTTGTCATTTGCCTTCAACTTGTAACATTGACAAAGTTAAATAAAACTAATGAAAATATCCTGTAACTTTAATCCACCCAAAAATGGAGTAAGGTTTGTTTCTCATCCCCAATACATAAACCATTTGAAGCAGCTCTTTCCCTCTTACAATAATACACTGCTCAAAAAAATAAAGGGAACACTTAAACAATATAATTCCAAGTAAATCAAACTTCTGTGAAATCAAACTGTCCACTTAGGAAGCAACACTGATTGACAATCAATTTCATAAGCTGCTGTGCATATTTATCTTTGCACAGAACAAAGTATTCAATGAGAATATTACATTCATTCAGATCTAGGATGTGTTCTTTGAGTGTTCCCTTTATTTTTTTCAGCAGTATATATAAGTTGGACTAATGTTTCATCATAAGTTGAAGTTTCGGAAAAATGCTTTAGATTTATGTCATGCCATTTTTAAGACTTTAACACTCAGAGACAAATGCATATGAGCAATTTTTTTCAATAAAAGTATATAAAACTATATGTAGAATTAATATAAATCTATAGTTCTAAAAGTATATAAAAGGAGTAAATGAAGAAAAAAATAAAGGAATATTAATATCTTATTCTAGTTTTATCAAAGGTATGATCTATGAATAGGAAACAAAGTAGAGGGAGATTGTGATCCTGCTGTATAGAGCGCTGGTGAGACCATATTTGGAATACTGTGTTTAGTTCTGGAGACCTCATCTACAAAAAGGTACTGATAAAATTGAACAAGGGCAAAGACGGGCTACAAAAATGGTGGAAGATCTTAAGCATAAAATTTACCAGTAAAGACTTAATGAACTCAATAGGTATAGTCTAGAGGACAGAAGGGAAAGGGGGACATGATCAAAACATTGAAATATGTTAAAGGGTTAAATAAGGTTCAGGAGGGAAGTGTTTTTAATAGGAAAGTGAACACAAGAACAAGGGCACACAATCTGAGGTTAGTTGGGGGAAAGATCAGAAGCAACGTGAGAAAATATTATTTTACTGAAAGAGTAGTAGATGCTTGGAACAAACTTCCAGCAGACATGGTTGGTAAATCCACAGTAACTGAATTTAAACATGCCTGAGATAAACATATATCCATCCTAAGATAAAATACAGGAAATAGTATAAGGGCAGACAAGATGGACCATGAGATCTTTTTCTGCCATTAATCTTCTATGTTTCTATTTTTTCTAATGATTTAGTAATATTAAACAAGAGGACAGTTGCAATTTGTACAGGGAAGTGAGAAAAATGAAAAATGCCTAAATTGATGCTGTCTTAACTACCAATATTGCAATTTTATTGTTCATATAGTTTTTTTCTTTTAATTGTAGAGGGTCTTTTTTATTGCTGATCATGAACAAATTTAGAAAAATAGTTTTATTGTCACAAAGAAAGAAAACCGTAATCTTACATACAGTTTCTTGAGGGGAAAGCCTAAATATAGCTAGACTTATTTCCATGTAAACATGGCAAGGAAAAAATGAAAATACAATGCAATATCAACTTGTAGGTAAGTAAATACATTAAAATAACACAGCCTCTAGTTTTATCTTTGTGATTAAATAAAATTGCGGTTTTGGATCTAGATAGTCTTTAGCCCTTACTGAAATTCATTGAATGTGTCAGTTATGAATTAACGATGTAGTGAAATGAAAGTCCAGCTTCCTTCCTTCTCCACAATTTTTTTGTCTCTTTCTCCCTTTTGCTGTTTCTCTGTTTCTGTGCTATGCTTTCAAGCATAGAAATCAGTGCCGCTACTGTAAATTAGAATGCAAACAATCAGGATATGGAATGAATCTATAGAATTCAAAGGCACACACAATTTGTATAATCATGCACTGAAGAAAATATTTCCAGTAAGTGTAGGATCGATTATGGTAGCTCCCCTGCTTTCCACCATTCTGTCCTCAGTCATTCCAAATTCTTTATTTTTCATGCTGACTATTTTTCTTGTTATTTTTCAAGTTTCCTCAATAACTGAATTCAATGGAATACAATGAACCAAATGAATCAAACTGAAGTCTGGGAATTTGTTCTTTTGGGGTTTTCGGAACATCCCACATTGGAGCCAGTACTTTTCGCTATCTTCCTTTTCATCTATTTCTTCATCCTGCTTGGCAATATTGGTATCATTATCCTGGCTGCTACAGATCCACACTTGCAGACTCCCATGTACTTTTTCCTTCAAAATCTGGCATTTCTTAATCTTTGCTATACCACTGCTGTGGTCCCCAAAATGTTGGCCAATATGATATTGACCAAGAAAATCATAACCTATTACATGTGCATGGCACAAACATATATCTCTCTTTTCATGGGAGCAGAAGAATGTATCCTCCTGGCTGTGATGGCTTTTGACCGCTTTTTAGCAGTGTGTCACCCCCTGCGTTACACCATAATAATGAATTCCCAAACCTGCATTACAATTTCAGCTGCTTCTTGGATTGTTAGCTTTCTTGTTTCTGTTGTCCCACTCTATCTTTCTTTGCCCCCGCTTTGTGCCCCCTATGTCATTAACCATGTTTTCTGTGAGGCTCCTGTTTTATTGCACATGATTTGCACTGATACCTCTTTAAATGAATTATTAATGTTAGTTGGGAGCCTAGGCACACTAACGCTTCCATTAATCTTGATTCTGATTTCATATGGTTATATTATTGGTGCAATAATGAGGATCCACAATAGTAGTGGCAGATGGAAAACCTTTTCAACATGCTCTTCTCATTTGACAGTGGTGATAATCTATTATGGGACAGGGATGTTCATGTATATGAAGCCAAAATCCAGTTACTCAGCAGAGCATGATAAGCTAATTTCTACATTTTATTCTGTTATCAATCCACTGCTAAACCCTATAATATATAGTTTTAGAAATAAGGAAGTCAAAGAATCATTAAAGAGAGCCTTTGGAATAAATACATTGGATAAGTCATACTAAAGACAGAGTTAATGGGAAAAATATAAATCATATTATGATTTCCAAACTATATAATAATATCTAAATTAAAATGAATTCAATTATTAACAATTATTAGCAAAAATAAATAAATATAAATATCACATTGGTACAGTACTGGAAGAAAATATAAAAGAGATGAAACATAATCATTATTCATGCAATCATTCGGGCAAAATCATTGAAATGAAATATACTGGGATAGGATAGGATAGGATGGGATGGGATGGGGTAAAGTAGAGTAGAGTAGAAATAGAATAGAGTAGAGTAAAGTAGAAATAGAATAGAATAGAATAGAATAGAATAGAATGTTAGAGGGACCTTGGAAGTCTTCTAGTTAAACCCCCTGCTCAGGCAGAAAACCCTGTACTATTTCAGACAAATGATTGTTCAGTTTCTTAAAACTGGGGTGTCTTTAAGAAAGGGTAAGTTAATAGAAAATGAATTAATTAAATATAATGCCTCCCATATAATAATTCTAAAAGATTACAATTCTAAATTGTTTTAATAAGTCCACCTTTTCCAAAGTTTAATTCTATTGTTTCCATTGTTCATTTTTTTCATTTTGGAACACATGTGATGATAAAAAGTTTAGGTATCCTCATTCTAAACTACGGTAATAACAAATTATATTGTGTGCATTATAGGAAAATGAATATTTGTAAAATATGGTATTATTATATTTTCTCTCGATTCATAGCATTGTTTTAAGTTTTTCAACAGCTAAAGATGTATTTAATCCATTACCACATTTTAAAAAGATTAAAACTGCCATCAGATGTTCTGACTCAGTTTTAGCTGTTGGTTATCACAGTTGGTAAGAAAATGCTAATGATCTTGAAAGTGTATTTTGCATGAATACAGCAGACAAGCCATATATCAAACTAGGGATGGGTCCCAAATTTTTTACTATCACTCTGTGGATGTGGTCTGTTTTGTGCACAAAATGTGGTTGGGTGGGAGTGGCTTAACTGTCATGTGACCTTGTAGGAGTGGCTTTGCAGAATACCTTCGATATGTCTTCCAGCTCTAAATTGCTGTGGTGTTTCAAAGTGTCTTCTAAAGCCATGTCTAGTGGCAAAGTTTATGGTGCTTCCTTCCTCCTCCCCTGCTCTACCCCCCTCTTCCTTCCTCCTTTTTCTTTCTTATCTATTTTTCTTTCTTATATCTCTCCCTCCCGCCCTCCCTTCACTTCCACACCTTCCTTCACTTCCACACCAAATTATTACTTTGGTTATCAGAGGAAAACACCTGCTGCTTTAATTTCAGGAGGGTGGGGAATAAGCTACCAGGAAAAGTGAAATAACTGGATCCTACAAGTTCTGATTCTACACCTGAGTGGAGAGGATTTGATGTCGTGCTAGTCAATGAGCCAGAAAAGCAGCATAAGAGATTCTCCTACATCAGTGCTCGGAGGCACGATATCTCTGTGTGTCTCTCATTATCTCCCCCTCTCTCATTTTCTGTCTCTCTCATTCCTCTATCTCTCTTTATCCTCTCTCCCATTGCCCACCCCATTTCCAAAACCCCACACCCAGAGAATAACTGGAATCAAATTAGGTTATGTTCTTTATATCTCTGGTAGGATACAAAAATAATACACCAGCTGGAGCATATCTCCCCATTTTCCTCTCACTGCCTCCATACATGTGTGTTTGCTGCTATTGCACTAAACTTAGCAAAGAGAAAAGTGGCTGTTTCTCCCCCTTTTCTTGCCTTTTTCTGGCCCTTTCTCTGTGCTATGTTTAAGTGCAAATGCAGCAAGTAGCCTCAGAAACAGAGAGAAGTGCAGACTTACTTCTTGCAGGCATTCATGTATACCCAGCGCAAAAATCTCAGCTTCTGCACATGCACAGAAACAAAAAGAAGCCAACTCCCCCCCCCCCCCCAATGATAAAAGATGGTGGTGACAATGGACTGGCACAAACCCACCTGGTTTTGGTAATGCCATAATGTCATCACCACTGGGTCGCTAATAGCTTGAGTGAACTGGTCCAAACTGGGAGGAACCCACCCCTGGATCCCATGATATATGGAATGCAATGTACTGCACTACAAAAAACAACACCACAACTTCTTAGAAATGAAATTATACTGCATTCATACAATTTAGGGCGAAAGTGACCATCACCTAGACATATCATGCCGCCTTGATTTCATCAGCGTAATCCTGCCCTGCCACTCTGTTCAGGGTGACCCTTTCCCTTCTTAATCAAGGGGGGTATTGGGGAGCTCTTGCAGAGTAGTGCCAAGGAATTTAACTCATTGTTCACTGATAAATTCACTCAGATCCAGGCGGACCTTGACTCAGATTGGATTGCAGTGTCGGCTGACAACGAGTCAGTCAAGGTGACTGGGGCCCATCCTTGTCCTTCTGTCAGGGAGGAATTTGACCTGATGATACCTGATGAAGTGGACAAGGCCATTGGAGCTGTGAGTTCCTCCACCTGTTTACTGGATCTGTGTCCCTCTTGGTTACTCTCAGCCAGCAGAGAGGTGACACGGAGCTGGGTACAGGAGATTGTCAATGCTTCTTTGTGGGGGGCTTCCCAGCTCCCTACCAGGAGGCACTAATGCGCCTTCTCCTCAAAAAGCCTTCCCTGGACCCAGCTGTCCTTAACAACTATTGTCCAGTCTCCAAACTTCCCTTTATGGGGAAGGTTGTCGAGAAGGTGGTGTCACTCCAGCTCCAGCAGTCCTTGGAAGAAACCAATTATCTATACCCTCAAGAGTCAATATTCAGGCCCGTCTACAGCACGAAAACTGCTTTGGTCGCACTGATGGATGATCTCTGTTGGCCTGGGACAGGGGCTTGTCCTCTGTCCTTGTGCTTCTTGACCTCTCAGTGGCTTTCAATACCATTGACCATGGTATCCTTCTGCGCCGGCTGGAGGGTTTGGGAGTGGGAGGCACTGTTCTCCAGTGGTTCTTCTCTTACCTCTCCGTTTGGTTGCAGCTGGTGTTAGTGGGGGGGCAGAGGTTGACCTCTAGGTCTCTCTTGTGGGGTGCCTCAGGGGTCGGTCCTCTCCCCCCTGCTATTCAGTATCTACATGAAACCACTGGGTGAGATCATCCAAGGGCATGGGATGAGGTATCATCAGTACGCCGATGATACACAGTTATAAATCACCACCCTTTGTCCAGTCAGTGAATTAGTGAAAGTGATGTGCCAGTGCCTGGAGGGTGTTAGGGGCTGGATGGGTATCAACAGGCTCAAACTCAACTCTGACAAGATGGAGTGGCTGTGGGTTTTGCCTTCCAAGGACAATTCCATCTGTCCACCCATTACCTTAGGGGAGGAATTACTGACCCCCTCGGAGAGGGTCTGCAACTTGGGCATCCTTGATCACAGCTAACATTAGAGAAATATCTTTCAGCTGTGGTGAGGAGGACATTTGCCCAGGTTTGCCTGGTGCACCAGTTGCGGCCCTATTTGGACAGGGAGTCACTGCTCACAGTCACTCATGCCCTCATCACCTCGAGGTTCGATTACTGCAACACTCTCTATATGGGGCTACCTTTGAAAAGTGTTCAGAAACTTCAGATTGTGCAGAATGTTGTCACAAGAACAATCATGGGCTTTCCTAGATATGCCCATGTCTCGTCAACACTCCGCGGCCTGCACTAGCTGCTGATCAGTTTCCAGTCACAATTCAAAGTGTTGGTTATGACCTATAAAGCCCTACATGATATCAGACTAGAATACCTTCAGGACTGCCTTCTGCTGCACGAATCCCAGTGACCGATTAGAGTTGGCCTTCTCTGGGTCCCGTCGACTAAGCAATGCTGTCTGGCAGGACCCAGGGGAAGAGCCTTCTCTATGGCAGCCCCGGCCCTCTGGAATCAACTCCCCCAGAGATTAGGACTGCCCCCACCCTTCATGCCTTTTGTAAGCTCCTGAAAACCCACCTCTGTCACCAGGCATGGGGAAATTGATATAACCCTTAGCTGTTATGGTTTACGTATGGGTTGCTTGGGTTGTATTATTGCTTTTTATTATAAGGAGTTTTTAAAATTGTTTTTTAAACATTGGATTTGTACACTGTAATTTTTTTGTTGTGAACCGCTCCGAGTCTTCGGAGAGGGACGGCATACAAATCTACTATATTATTATTATTATTATTATTATTATTATTATTATTATTATTATTATTATACTGTATGAATGGATTAAGTTGTCAAAATGTTCATTCTGATTCATCACAGAATACATGTTGTATTGGACTTCTAAAAGCATTGATATATACTGGAATAATTATCTTATTCACTCAGTCAATCAGTCAGTCAGTCAGTCACACATTGTGATTGAAGCAGTTTACAAAGACATAAAAGCACAATGTAAAAGAAATAAAAATGATAAAAAATAAAAAATAAAAAAATAATGTTATGCAGTGTATAGTCTTTAAATAATAATACAAGCAATATTTCTATATTTTAGTCTCTTAAATTCATGGCAGCCTCATCTGCATTTGTCAAATTCAGTGTCCTAATTAATGCTCAAAGGATATTTTGATACTTTTGGCAAATGCATATGAGGCCTATAAGAAAGAAACAATAATCATAGGTTTGCTGCCAGCAATACTTTAAGTAAGTGCATAATCTTATATTTTTTTAAAAAATGTTTGTTTGTTTGTTTGTTTGTTTGTTTGTTTGTTTAATTCAATTCAATTCATTTCATTTCATTTCATTTCATTTGTATGCTGCCCATTTCCCAGGGGCAGTTATATCACTTATAAATATTCCTACACATGTTACTGTAGAATAATATTAAATTGTTCCTTAATTACACTCAGCACTTGGCACTCGGCACTTACAATGTAACTATTTTTCTAAGGAGATTCAATACATATTAATAGTAAGCATTTTCTCTAAAAAGCTTTAACCTAAAGATAATGAGAATCAAGGGAGTTTTCATTTGTTCCATATCTTTAAAATTAAGATCCATTAATATGTCATTTCATTTAGAGTGTTAAAGGTTTTGAAGAAACAAAATTACAAAACAGATTTTCATTGCTGACTCCATTATTTTTTCTTGCTGAAGGTAAGAATGAATAATTGTCACTGTGCTGCTACAACCTATCATTCTCTATTCATTTTACAATTTCAATTCATCTTCTTATACCTTAATGTTTCTTTACAAACAGCTAAAAGTAATTTTAGTATTTTCGGTTTGAACTGTTGTTTAGAAACATTTAGGATTTCATGCACCAACCCGTGTTCTGGCAGGGGTTCCCAGGTTCTTGTTCCTCATAGGCAGTGAAGGGCTACCAAAACTTTTACTATCACACTGTGGGTGTGGATTATGCAGGACGCCCTGCATTTTATTTCAACTTCTTTCAGTGCAAATTGAGTGCTCTGGGGTGGAGCTCCATTTTTGTTACCCCACTGCATACCACCCCCCAATCCAGGCAGCAGTCCACCCCTGCTCATAGGGTTAGGATTAGTCTACACAGGCAGAATTAAATAAGGTAGAAAGTGATGTGCATTCAAGTTTAGTGTGTTGTATAATGTATATATTGTACAAATATTATCTCTTCATTCAATATCATAATTTGGATAAAGCAGTCAATCAACTTATTAACTTAACTTGCCATTTATAATTTCATATCTATTAATATAGCATACATAATATGTCAATCAGATTATATTCTATCTGATATACATATATATATATAAGTCAGTCATATAAACTTTCTCATTTCCTAGAATTTGGTTTTAATGCATAGGAATTTAATTTTGAACAAAAGCAAATAATGAAGCATGCTCATTGTTCTCTCATTAAATACAAAAGTGAGTATTTTCAGTAAATTCTAAATTGTAGAATTATGATCCATAAGACAACATTTACATAGTTTATCCAACATTTATGAATTTCTATCCAAAAGGAAACTACTGTATCTATCTTCTGTATTTTATTTTCCATATCTAAAAATCTATGGCATTTATGAATGTATGTATGTTTAAAATAGGAACAATCTTCTTGGAATGTAAATTTTATATGAATTATCTTATTTAGGTTTCAATAAATATAGATGTAAAAAAAAACCTAGACATAAAATTAACACAGAGCTATGAGCTAAAGCACTTTACAATTAATTCTATGCATCTGTGGTACTTGACAAGATATTCTCCTTTTCTATTGTTTATCATGAATAGAATAGAATAGAACAGAACAGAATAGAATTCTTTATTGGCCAAGTGTGACTGGACACACAAGGAATTTGTCTTTGGGGCATATGCTACCAGTGTACATAAAAGAAAAGATACATTCATCAAGAATCAGGAATCAGGAAAAAACTGAAGGAATTACAAACATTGTATAAGTTTTAGCCTTGAAGACTATATATATAGTAATGCAGTGGTGTAATTTGTCAGAGGCCTGTAGAAAGGAGAGCAAAAGAGAAATTGTATTAAATTATTTGCCAAGCAACAGAGTAAATATTCCAAGGAGTGACAATTGACTGTATCCTATCTTAGGGACTTGGTCACCTCTGTTCTCATTGCTGAAAAAATGTCTAGCTCAGATGTGATCCCTGTTTATGCATTTCACTCTTGAATCTTAGACACTTGGACTTACTGAAAACTTTGACCTGGCTTTGGGACAACTTTAGATGGCCCCTTTCGTGTTCTTTAAAAAACGCACTTGCAGGCAAGTCTTTGCTTTGTTTAACATTTAAGACACTATGAACTATTACCTGAAAATAAAACTGATAATTTCTCAAGCAATGGCCTGAGTCTATAAGATTGAAACTAGAAACAGTACATAATTAATGTGAAGTGTAATCTTATAAATAATGTTGCTTGATGTATCTATTATCTAATAATCTACTTAATTCTTCATTTTTACAGATTTGTCAATTGTGGATCTGACTAATAGTTCAATTTTCTGTCTCCTCCATCACTTCTTCTTTTCCTCTCTTTGTCTCTTACTTTACTGTACTATTTTTTAATCAATAGTATAAGATTATTCAAAGTATGAACTTGGTCAATAAAACTGTTGTATCTGAATTCATTCTCCTGGGATTTCACACCATTCGTTCAGTTGAGATTCTCATCTTCATTGTTTTCTTCTTTGCATATGTGTTAACCATTGCAGGAAATGTCACACTAATTATATTAGTGTTGGCCAATCTCCATCTTCAGGTGCCAATGTATTTTTTATTGGCTAACCTCTCATTTCTTGAACTCATGATCACATCAACTGTAGTGCCTAAAATGCTAATAAATATTATCACAGGGAAAAAGAAAATCTCCTTTGTGGGCTGTCTTACCCAATCATTCTTCTATTTTCTGATGGGATCGACTGAATTTTTCATATTGGCTGTCATGTCCATAGATCGTTATCTTGCAATTTGTTACCCACTACGCTATGCTTTGATTATGAGCAATAAAACTTGTTTCCAGTTTTTATTGGGGTCATGGGTTGGTGGTTTCATGATTATTTTAATTCCCAGCATTGTGACAGCTGGATTACCATTCTGTGGCCCAAATATTGTTAGTCACTTCTTCTGTGATAGTGCACCTTTACTCAAACTGGTCTGTAGTGACACATTGCTTGCTGAAAATATAGATTTTGGGACTTCTTGTATATTACTCTTGGGATCACTTTTTGTAACCACTGTATCTTACATGTATATTATTATTGCTGTATTGAGAATACCTTCAGCACAAGGTCGTCAAAAGGCTTTCTCAACCTGTGTATCTCACATTACTGTGGTAACTCTATATTATGGGAGCTCTATCTTTATTTATGTCCGCCCAACCAAAGGAAATGTGATTGATTTTAACAAAATGGGTACTGTGCTAAACACAATAGTGACTCCTATGTTGAATCCTTTCATTTACAGTCTTAGGAATGAGAAAGTGAAGGTTGGACTAAGAAATATTCTAAAATAATTCTGAAACAATGAAATGAAGAACTTAAAAAAATATAGACAGAATCAAGAAATAGCAGTTTTAAAAACCCAGTACATTAGCATAATTAATAGTCTGTTACACATAAACTTAATGACACATATTGGGAGGTATATCTTTTATTTATTCATTCAGTTTAATCTGGTTTATTTCTTTTTTGTTACATGCCATTAGATCATGCATAGCTGATATAAATCAGAAGGAATTAATTTCATTTGACTCACTTTTCTGGGATGTGATGGCTGTCACTGTCATCTACTTACTAGAAGTTCTGAGGTCAACTATACTCAATTCCTCATTTTAAACAACTTCATTCTAAAATGTTATCCTGGTCATTTTCTCTATAATGTAAAATGTCACTGATAGAAAATGATTG
This sequence comes from Erythrolamprus reginae, assembly GCF_031021105.1. Lineage (NCBI taxonomy): Eukaryota > Metazoa > Chordata > Lepidosauria > Squamata > Dipsadidae > Erythrolamprus > Erythrolamprus reginae. The sequence continues at coordinate 122,276,482 of NC_091963.1, forward strand.
GTAGTCAAGGATAGATCCAACGTCTTGACAAAGGATTCTTTGTCAAAATAAGAGTTAGGATCTGTTTTTGATGAACTTTGTCCTATGTTATGTCCCTTCCTCTTACAAAGATTTTTTTTTAATGAACAATTGAACAGAAAACATGAGGCAACAAAATTATATCCAACAATAGAGCATATCTTGAGCATATTTGACATGAGGTATTCTTTTTCAAAGCTAGCTATTGTCAGTCAGTCCACGCTCTTGCTGCTACTAGTTAATCAGAGAGTTGGAGGTGGGATGGAGTTTTTATGCTAATACTTTATTTTAAAAAGGCATGTAAACCTCTCCCCCAGGCCTATATAGTTTATGTATAGTATGTTGTGTGTATGTTTTTTAAATTATGGGTTTTTAGATATTTTTAAATATTAGATTTGTATTGTACATTGTTTTTTACTATTGCTGTGAGCCGCCCCGAGTCTACAGAGAGGGGTGGCATACAAATCAAATAAATAAGTAAACAAACAAACAAACAAACAAACAAACAAATAAATAAATAAATAAAAATCTTTGTTGATAGACCCAATTATTGAACAGTAATAAAACATATACAGCAATGGCCACTTAGAAAGCCCAAAGATGAGGTTCAGAAGAAAGCTATTTGTTAGAAAGCCAAACTTGATCACCAACAGTCAATGGGGGAGTGTCTCTGCGGGAATGGTCGGCAAAGCGATTGTAGTCTTCTTAGCCTTGAGTTAAGGAACGTTGTACGAGTTGGTGAACGGCACATAATTCGTTGAGAAAATCACCAGCACGTGGAAACAGCGAATCAGCAGGAGTGAGCAGAAACAAGCAGGGATGGAACCTGTAGGTAGCAGAGAGCGGTGTGGTCTGCGTAGAGGTATGTTCAGAGTTATTAAAGGTGAACTCAGCTACACAGATATATTTGGACCAATCATTTTGTCTGTCATGAACAAAACAACGGAGGTATTGTTGCAGGATGCCAATAACTTTCCCGGTGCCCCCATCGGTTTGGGGGTGATGGGTAGATTCCAGGGAAATCTTGACTTGGAGAGAGGTCATGAGTTCCTTGCAAAACTGGGCGGTGAATTGTGGACTACGGTCAGAGACGATGGTGTCAGGTAATCTGTGGAGGCAGAAAATGTTTTGGATAAATAGGTGAGCTGTGATTTTGGCTGTAGGAATTTGCTGACAAGGGATGAAATGAGCCATCTTGGTTAACATGTCCACTACTACAAATATAGCAGGGAACCCTTGGGAAACAGGTAAGCAGGTGAGGAAGTCCATAGAAATGGTACCCCGGGGTCTTTCATTTGTAGGTAAAGGTTGCAATAATCCCGGAGGGGGTCCGGTGGCGGCTTTGGCTTGGTTACAACGGATACATGAGTTAATGTAGGTACTGACATCATGGTGGAGTCTGGGCCACCAAAAGGTACAAGAAATGAGGCGTAGGGTTTTGAAGAGGTCAAAATGGCTGGCGGCGGGATTATCATGACACTGGTTGAGGATGAGACCTCGGAGTGGACCTGCGGGAACATAGAGCAGGTCATGGTAGCAGAGCAAGTCCTCAGCGATGGTCCATGGAGAATCAGGTTCTAGATCTTGTTGCCATTGGGTGACAAAGGGGTCCTGGTATTGTGCTTCCCGAATTCTTTTGCGAAGATCTACCGCAGTGTGGGAGGCTGCGATCGATGCTAGAGGCAGAATGGTACGAAGCAGCATAGGTTCGTGGTTTTGGGTGTATTCAGGTTTGCAAGACAGTGCGTCGACTTGTTTGTTGTCCCACTTAGAAATGTAGGTAATGCGGAAGATGAATCTGGCAAAGAAGAAGGATCATCGGATTTGTCGCTGGCTTAGCTTCCTGGCAGTTTGGAGAAATTCCAAGTTTTTGTGGTTAGTTCTAACCTGTACTTGGTGACGGGCTCCTTCCAGGTGATGTCGCCAGGTTTCAAAAGCAGTCTTGATGGCTAAAAGTTCCTTTTCCCAAATGGTATAGTTCTATTCAGGAGGTTTTAATTTCCTAGAATAATAGGCACAGAGAAATAAAGGTCCAATGTCTTGGCATTGTTGGAGAAGTACAGCTCCTACTCCAACGTCAGAGGCGTCGGCTTTGATGATAAATGGACGGTGGGGATCAGGGTATTGGAGAATAGGTTCTTGCATGAAAGCTTTTTTGAAATTAAGAAAGGATTGTTGTTCTTTGGTGCCCCATTGAAATGGTAGGTTTTTCTGGAGAAGGGGAGTGAGGGGTGCAGTCAAGGTGGTGAAGTTAGGTTGGGTTCACCATGGAATATCTGAGAAAACATTTAATAGCATTCTGCTCTGATGGTGCTAATGTTATGCTTGGGAGAAAATATGGAGTCAGCAGCAGAATTGCTAAAGAGGTCCCAAACATTATAATCTGCCATTGCTTGAACTATTGCCTCCAACTTGTGCTGGATGACTTCATAAAGAACATTAAACAACTGAATTATTTCAGAATCTTCCTTGACAAGATATACACCATTTTTATACATCTGGCAAGAGCCAGTCGATACTTTCCAAAATTGCTAAAGAACTGAGCATTCAAATTGTGAAGATTGGCAGAGTTTTGGGACCAAGATTTGATGCCTGTAGTTTAAGGTCAGCCCTTGCTGTGTGGTGTGCTTATCCAGTGCTACATCTTGAAAATTTAAAAATTTTCACTGATTTGGCTCTCATGATCAACATTCTAAATGAGATTGTGCACCTGTCAAATGCCCTGCAAGGGAGAAACATAGACATCATCAAGACTGAACAATTTGTATTGAATAGATAGAATAGAATTCTTTATTGGCCAAGTGTGATTTGACACACAAGGAATTTTATTTATTTATTTTATTATTAGAGTTGAAAGGGACCTTACAGGTCATCAAGTTCAACCCCCTGCCTGAGCAGGAAATCCTACATCACCCCAGCCAAATGGCAGTCCAATCTCCTCTTGAAAGTGTCCAAAGTTGGGGAGTCCACAACCTCCGCTGGCAGGCCGTTCCACTGGTTGATCACTCTCACTGTCAGGAAATTCTTTCTTATCTCCAGGTTGAATCTTTCCTTGGTCAGTTTCCAACCGTTGTTCCTCGTCCGGCCCTCTGGTGCCCTGGAAAACAGTGTCCCCCCTCCTCTCTGTGGCAACCCCTCAAGTACCTGTATACAGCTATCATGTCCCCCCTAGCCCTTCTTTTTACTAGACTATCCCTGCCCAGTTCCAGCAACCTTTCCTCGTATGACCTGGTCTCTCGTCCCTTTATCACTTTAGTTGCTTTTTTCTGCACCCTCTCTAGAGTCTCTATATCTTTTTTGAAGTGTGGTGACCAGAACTGGATGCAATACTCCAGGTGCGGTCTGACCAGGGCTTTATAGAGTGGTATTATTACCTCTCTGGTCTTGGAGTGTATCCCCCTGTTCATGCAGCTTAGGATTGTGTTGGCTTTTTTAGCCGCTGCTGCACATTGCTGGCCCATGTTTAGCTGGTTATCCACTAAGACTCCAAGATCCCTTTCACAGTCACTCATGGTGAGTGTGGTTTTGCCTAATTTGTATGCATGTTTTGGGGTTTTTTTTGCCTAGGTGCAGGATTTTATTCTTCTCTACATTGAACTTCATTTTGTTCATTTCGACCCACTGTACAAGTCTGTCTAGATCTTTTTGAATTCTGTGTCTATCCTCTGGGGTGTTGGCCACTCCTGCCAGCTTGGTGTCATCTGCGAATTTAATTAATTCACCCTCTATTCCCTCGTCTAGGTCGTTGATAAATATGTTGAAGAGTACTGGGCCGAGGACTGATCCCTGTGGTACCCCGCTGCATACCTCTTTCCATGTGGATTTAGTCCCGTTGAGGGCTACTCGTTGGGTGCGATTGGTCAGCCAGTTTTCAATCCATCTTGTTGTGTTACTGTCGATTCCACTCTTCTTTACTTTGGAGAGTAGAAGGTTGTGGTCCACCTTGTTGAATGTCTTTGTGCATATGCCCTCAGCGTACATGAAAGAAAAAGATACATTTGTCAATAATCATGTGGTACAACTTAATGATTGTCATAGGGGTAAAAAAAACAATGAAGAAACAATCAATATTAATAAAAATATTAGGATACAAGCAACAAGTTACAGTCATACAGTCCTAAGTGGGAGGAAAAGGATGATAGGAATGATGAGAAAAACTAGTAGAAATAGAAGTGCGACTTAGTAAAAGGTTTGACAGTGTTGAGGGGATTATTTGCTTAGTAGAATGATGGCGTTCAGGAAAAAATTGTTCATGTGTCTGTTGTCTTAGTGTGCAATTAACTATTGCGAGCAATCAACACCTTCAAATGGCTTAGATTGGAAAAGGGCATATATGAATCACAGGTTGATGCAGTTATCAGTTCCAAAACCTTCAAAAATATTCCTTTTTGTTAAAAATCAATGATTTGTTTCACTTCCATGTGAAAAACATCACATGGAAAACATTCTCTGGAAAACATCACCAGCAATTTGAAGAAAAGGCTGATGGATTGAGAACACCTAAAAACAGGTATCCAATTGCCAGACGCACACAAAATACATTGATTGTGTTATTCTAAAGGGACAGCATGCAATTAAAGTCTTCCTTTCTGTGTCTCTTCTTTGTGCAGGTCATGGGAGCAAAGTGGTCAGTTGGTGGTGTCCTACCGGACGGTCATCTTCCTTTTGTAAGTAGCTCATTTATTGCTTTGTGTACTTTACTTATTTTATTCTTATTTAAGTGCACAAAATAATTTTCTTTTTTAATATAGCTTTGGAACATCCTGGATGTCCTAGGCAGGGCTGAAGTTTCTACAGGGACTGGTTCCTGTTCAATGTTGGTGACTCCAGCTCTTCAGATAAGTCCCTCGTTTTTTCTTTATGGTTGCAATAATTTTAGTGTGCTAATATGAACCGGAGGCCAGCCATCAGTAATTCTACTTGGCTAAATGACGTGCTAGAGGTAATATGCTGATCATAAAAGTTTAAAACCAGCAAAATCAATATGTCACATGACAATTTCCATCCATCACATGACATCTGGTCACATGGCCAGCAAGCCACTCCACTCAGTCACATGGTAGTTAACCCACTCCCACTCAGTCATGACTTTTAAGGCACCCCATCACATGATTGTCCAGCCATTCCCACCTGGTCACATGGACAGCAAGCCACACCTACTGAGTCACATGACCATTAAGCCACACTCACAAAAAAACCATGCCCACAGTGTGGTATTAAAAATTTTGGTGGCCCATGACTGTAATAAGGTAAACCAAAATGGTAATCAGCAGTCTGTAGACTTCAGACAAATGTCTTAGAAAATGACTTCCAGATTTTTCCAATCAATATATTATACTGAGACGAGGTGATGCAGATGTCATGGGAACCAAAATAGCATCTGAGAGAATAAATCAACTTCCATGTCTTATTTCTTTTAGCGTAGGGTCCAATTTATTAACAAAGCCAATTTGGATTCTGCATGTTTCATTCCACCTTAAAGTCCCTTAAGATTACCTCCAGGTCAAAAGCTCATCTCCCATCCCCACACCCACAAGTGCAATCATGAGGACAAATCTGATGTAGGGATTTCTAATTCCTTCCTGTGTTCAGTTTACTTTGGATTCTGCGTAAGGGAATGTTGCTGCGTGGCATAAATCTCTCACTCTCTCACTCTCCCCTGTTCTTTTCTCACTACCAAAACTGTGTCAGGCCAACCTTTGACTTTGGGCCTGACAGTAGATACTTAGCATTGTTTACTACGACTGTATTTCCTGTCCCAACTAAAATTAAAATAAAAGCGATGGAGGAAGAGTAAGTCCGAATCTGATCGAACACTTGTAAGAGCTCATATTAAGACTGACAAAATGGCGCTCAAGGCAAGCGATGGGGCATCGTCCTGTACAATGCAGTAGAGGACGGTGACTGCATGTTGTCCTGAACCCCACCCCGGGGGGCCTCACTGTCAGCGATAGGCAAGACTCCATTTTCATCTGTTTGGGGAGGGCAAAAGTATTCCTTTTCAGTAATTGCCTGCACCTTAGCAGGGGTAGGGTGAATCCCCCGACCATCAATTAAGAACCCCAGGAACTCCACGCTCTGTGAGGCAAAGGTACATTTTTTGGTTTTCACCCATAACCCCACTTCTTGGAATTTACTTAGGACAGCCCATACCCACTGTAACAACTCGGGGCGAGATGACGCAGCAATGATGACATCATCGAAATACGGTAAGGTCCCTGGGATTCCATACAATAACCGCTCCATGAGCCCCTGGAATATTCCAGGGGCGGAGCTGATCCAAAATTGTAACCGTGTACAATGAAAAGCCCCCCGGTGGGTGATGATGGTTTGTAAATCTGCCGTCTCAGGGTCCACGGCCAATTGCTGGTATGCCCTGGACAGGTCAATTTTCATGAAAACCCTACCCCCTTCCAATGAGTGTAAGAGGTGAGCCACCATGGGCACCGGATACGAGTGGTGTGCAAGTGCCCTATTAACAGTACATTTATAGTCCCCGCATAAACATACTGATCCGTCGGATTTGATGGCCATGACTAAAGGGGTTTCCCACTTTGCTTGGTCCACCGGTTCCAATATTCCTAAACTGATCAGCCGATCAAGTTCAGTGTCAACTTTACCCTTAATGGCCAACGGTACTCGTCGTGGCTTCAGGCGCACCGGTGGAACCAAGGAATCAACGGTCAGTGAAACTGGGGTACCTGTATAATTTCCCAAGGTGCCGTCAAAGACTGAGAGGAACTCCTGAGCTAATTGCTGGGACATAGAAATATCACTAACAACATTTATGCCCGTGATGTAAACCCCAATGCTGAGAACCAGTCCAGACCTAGCAAGTTTGTTAATGGGCCATCTACTATAATAAGGGGCAACCGCCCACAAAAAGACTTGAACTGAACCGGAAAATAGCCCTTCCCCACAGTTGGAATCAACTGTCCTTGGTAGTTCTTCAAAAACAGTGGACATGGCCCCAAACGATTTTTTGACACCCGGGGAAAAAGTCGCTTGATGGTGCTCCAGGACATGAGAGAAACCGACGATCCCATGTCGATCTCCATGGGGCACAAGGAACCTCCTACTCACACGAACACTGTGATCTTTGAAGAAGGCGACAGCTCCCCTTGCAGCTCTGACGCCGGTGAGGAATGACGAACGGTGATTGGCGGGGCAACTGACGAATCCCTGATGGTGTTGCAGAACTTTTGGTGACCAAACGGCTCCTTCTGCCAACCCCTCTGTTGTGGAGGACAGGATTCCTGGCCAGAAAATGACTGGAAATTAGATGAATTCCTCTGGGAACAGCACACTCGAGCAATATGACCTTGCCTGCCACAGCGATGTCAATAAGCATCCCGGAACCCGCAACTGGACCGTGGGTGGTCACCACCACAACCCCCGCACGTAATGCGCAACCCTCTAGCGGCGCAGGGCTCTCCTTGTGGTAATTGCCTCGTTTTGGTTAAACTGGCTAATCTATTTATTTCTTCCTCCTCCTGTTTTAAACTGGTCTCGATGTCCACTGGTAATGCAGCTGACACGACTGTGCTGTGCGTGGTGACCGTGGCGGGTGGCAAATCCATGTCAGCTAAAGATTGGGTGGACATTTCCACAGCCCGTGCCTCCTTTAACGTGGCCGAAAATGTCAAATCCGTCATAGTTAATAGTTGGTGTTGCAGGCAGGTATCTCTGACCCCATAGATTAAACAATCAAGCAGATAATCGTCTAAATCCTGAAATTCACAAGATTTAGCCGTGCGATGGAGGGCTGCCACATACTGATTAATTGTCTCCCCCTCTGCCTGGTTCTGATGATAGAACAAATAACGCCTAGCGCTTCGAGAAGGCGGGGGGGCATAATGATATTGGAGCATTGTGAGAAATTCACTCCAAGGAACATCATGAATGGATCATGGAGCAAAAAGGGAGAGGGAGGTTTCCAGCATCTCAGTCCCACAAAAACTTAAAAAAATACGCACATTTCCTATCACCGGAGAGGTCCTTGTAATCATTAGAAATAAGGAAACATTCAAAACGGGCAAGATATGCCTCCCAAGATTCCCCTTGAGGGTTGAACAGGGGAAAAACTATTTGCGTAGACATTGTTAGTTACCCTGGCATTTGTTTACAGGAATGCGGTGCCGGTCGAACGTCTGGGTGTAGTTACCTCGTCGCCAGTGTAGTAATCAATCGGACAGCCAACAGCAGGTGCAACTCAACTTTATTAACAGAAACTCAGGTAAAGGTTTTTCCACACTTGACAGGATATTTATACTCGGAACTCAACCAATGGGAACGTTACACTGTTCCCGCCACTGTTGCTAGGGACATAACACACACCTCACACAAGACAATCGTTTTATACAAATGTTAGAAAAATAATTAAAGGATGGTCCAACATTTACAACAGGGCTTTGAAATTAGATTGAAAACATTTAATTTGCAGGAAATACAGACAACAACGTTGTTGTCTGGTGATTTACAATCCAGTCATCACTATGCAATCTAGAATCATTTCAAAGAATGACTCCCAGAGGTATAATGGAAAACAGGATTATTTCTACTAGCTCCCCATAGCATAGATTTCTTTACATGTTACCTTTGATTCTATAACAAACAAAATAGTTTCTTCTCAGATATTTGTTAGCCTTGTCTCTTTGTTTGCTTTTATGGAATCACTTAGACCTCTGATTTCATCTTCCACAGCCTGCTTCAATTGCAACATACTCTATCCACCAATTTTATTTGGTAAATACAAACAATCTTTATTGCTTTTGGAGTGTAGTTCATGATCTATTGTCATAAGGTTTGGATCTTATATTGTAAAGCATATAGTTTCATCTTTTTCCAGTCAGAAATATATGCCATGCAATATATTAGAATACTTGAAGTATTGTTGGTTTTATTATATAAACATTGCCTATGGTTTTAATTTTTTTTAAAAAATCTAATACATGTTACTTATTTATTTATTGTTTGTTTCTCTTTCACATGGTTCTACAAATATTGTTTCTAAAATATTCAAACTATAAATTTGTTTATTTATTTTCAGTGTTTTGACATTATATCCATCCCATGATTAAATGTAGTTCAGTTATAATTAGATGAAAGACAATTTATTAATTATTAAATTAAATTATTATTAAATTAAATTAATTCTTTACAAATATTAAAAGGGACAGAGTGGGGCTATATACAAATCCAATTAAAATAAAAAATAAAATGAAAAATTGCACTAAATTCTTCCTGGGATTTACTTTGTTTACTCATATGAGTAAACGAAGCTCTAGGAAAAAATTATCCCGTTCATATCCACTCGCTTGAAGTAAGCACAAAACTTAATTACTCTCATTTTTAGTCAGATATATTCATATTATCATGAATATATGCATAATTAATAGTATGGTTTTTGTACTGTTAGTGTGAAATAAAAATGTGGACAAGAAAAAAAATAAAGGACTGAAAGAGAGTGAAAGAGATGTTTCCTTTTTGTTCAATCTATTTTATACCTACTCAGTTATAGTTACTGTTCACTTTAAATAGAGAGAGGAGAACTTACAAAGAGCACTAACAATAATATTAATAAAGTACTTAAAAAAAAAACAAAAATCTATATAATATGCTATCAAATAGATATTATTTTTTTCAAAGAATTTACCTTTCCATTACATATCGCTATTATTCTGAAATTAATTTAGTTTGATTTTTCCATTGTAGAATCCAAAAACCCTTCCCTTTATTCTCTGCTTGGCATCAGATATTTCTATTTCGCTTTCATGAAAATAACTCAACAATGCAATCCAAAAGATATAATAATTTACTTCTACTATTGCAAAGGCAATCTATTATTCTAAATTCCCATTATTATCTCTTTCATGGGGAGTATACTGAAATTTAGTAATTTAGATGATTTGATATATTTACTAACTATATTCCTCTCTTTTTCTCAGAATGTCTCAGATAAATGAAAAACATGAAATGACCAATGACTCTACTCTGATAGAATTCATTCTGATGGGATTTTCTGATAACTATGATGTACAAATTATGTATTTTGTGATGTTTCTCTTCATGTACTTAATAGCCATAATGGGGAATGTTCTCCTAGTTATTACTGTGGCTCTGAACTATTCCCTTCATACCCCAATGTACTTCTTTTTAGTCAACCTGTCATTTTCAGATATTTGCTTTATCTCAACCACCATTCCAAAATCCATGCTCACTTTCTTGACAGATAACAGAGTGATCACCTTTACTGGATGTGCCACGCAAGTCTTCTCAATTTTCACCTTTGCAGGTTCTGAAATTGCTTTGCTCACCATCATGGCTTATGATCGTTATGTGGCCATTTGCCGTCCTCTGCAATATAACCTTATTCTGAATTGGGATACTTGCATGCAAATGGCAGCTTCTTCCTGGATCACCTGTATGATCCATGCTTTGCTAGAAACTGCAATTGTATTTCAGTGGGAATACTGCAGGTCACATATGATTGAACAATTGTTCTGTGATATCCCTCAGTTACAGAAGATTTCTTGCACTGATACAAGACCTAGTCAAACACTGATTTTTGTGACAGCAATCATTGTTAGTTTAGTGTGTTGTGGTATTATTTTTATTTCTTATGGTTACATATTCTCAGCTGTGCTAAAGATTCAGTCAATACAAGGGAGACACAAAGCCATCTCTACCTGCACTCCCCATCTAATTGTCTTCTTTTTGTTTCTCAGCACTGCCTTATTTTCTTATATGACACCAAAAAGCCATTCATCTCATAGTATAGAATTGCTTTCTGCTGTTTTTTACACAGTTTTGCCACCATTGCTCAATCCTATCATTTATAGCTTCAGGAATAAGAACATGAAAGAAGCCATGTTAAAAACAGCAGTGAAAGCATTTTCACTTTTAAAAGAATAAAAATGATGAACTTATGTAAAATACATCTTGCAGTCCTAGTTACCAATGCAAATGTCTTGTGAAAGGTTTCCAATGATTTCCATTCTTTAATTGCAAGTTCTTTATTTTTCACTAATATTTCCGAACATTCTTTGAGTTCTTTACACAGAAAAATTCATGTAGTGATTATACTTACAAGAGGTTTTTTTTCTTCTTTTGGAAAATTTGCTACTGATCATATAGTTGACACTCACATTCTCAACTGTTATGGATATTGCCTGAACTATCTAGCCCTGGCCTTTAGCATGACTGTGGTGTAAGTGAATAGGGTGGTATGATTTTAAATTTAGGGTTTTAGATTGTTTTAAATATTGGACTTCTGAACTGGTTTTTGTATTTTTATATGTTGGAGAAGGGTGGCATATGAGTCCAATAAATAAATTAATATTTATATGTAACTTATTGTTTTCAGTTTTCTGTACTCACCTTTGGTTAATAAATGAATAGCCAAATATATTTGATCATGAATAAATAATGTTGAATAAACTTTTTGGTTGTCTTGCTCTTGACTTGAACAATTTGTGTATGGACTACGGATCATTAAAAATATATCCATTATATAGATGATATTTGGAAATATTACTATTTTATTTATATCCTCATTTTATTTGGAAACTATGGCTTACAAATAAAAGAACCTTTTTCCATCAGTGACCACAGCATGATAAACTTCAGTCTCAGCCTAAGCCACACTAAGATCCACCCAAATAATGCAACTCTGAAATTCAACTTCAAAAAAGCGAACTACAAACTCATTGATGCCCATCTTTCAACATTAAACTGGCAAGCTTTATTCTCTAACTGCAACTCTATGGATGACCTCTACAACACATTCTTGCTTGAAATGAAAATAATCATCAGACTTTATGTACCATTTGCATCTTCCTCAACCAAGAAAAATAACCTCCCCATCTCAATAAGAAAATTACAATTAAAAAAAATCTCTCTGGCATAAAAACAAAAAAGAACAAGTAGTAAACTTCAAAAGCCGTTATAAAAGTATATGCAAACAAATAAAAACAGAATGTCTCAACTACCACAGCATACAAGAGGAAAAACCTTCTACACACCAAATCTAATTGTGTCTTCTAAAACTTTGTCAACAACAAACTCAAGGACTCTAGACCTATCCCACCTCTCAAAGGACCCAACAACAAAGAATACCACAATGATTCATCCAAAGCTAACCTTCTCAATTCATTCTTTGGCTCTGTCTTTGTCGACAGCAACGGCTCATCCCCCAAATTATCACTCCCACCTCAAACTCTCTCAATGACCTAACCCAAATAGACTTCACTGAAGACCGAGTTGAAAAAGCATTACATGACCTTAAACCTTCCCTATCAATTGGATCAGATGGTTTATGTCCATACTTCCTAAAAAAGCTCCCTTCTGCTATAGCTGGAGTAAGTCCGAATCCGATCAAACACTTGTAAGAGCTGATATTAAAACTTACAAAGTGGCGCTCAAGGCGGCAAGATGCGTGTATCATGCCACCTTGATTGCATCAGTGGAATCCCGCCTAGCTACTCTGTTTAGGGTGACCCGCTCCCTTCTTCACCGGGGGGAGTTGGGGAGCTCTTACACAGTAGTGCCGAGGATTTTAACAGGTTTTTCACTGATAAAATCGCTCGGATCTGGGTGGACCTCGACTCTGATTGGATAACAGAGTTGACTGACAATGAGTTAGTCGAGGTGACTGGGGCCTGTACTTGTCCACCTGTCTGGGAAGAGTTTGATCTGGTGACACCTGATGAAGTGGACAAGCCATTGGAGCTGTGAGTTCCGCCACCTGCTTACTGGATCCGTGTCCCTCCTGACTGGTCTCGGCCAGCAGGGAGGTGACATGGAGCTGGGTCCAGGAGATTGTCAATGCTTCTTTGGGGAGGGGGTCCTTTCCAGATCCCTACAAGGAGGCACTTGTGTGGCCCCTCCTCAAGAATCCTTCCCTGGACCCAGCCATTCTTAACAACTTTCGGTCAGCCTCGAACCTTCCCTTTATGGGGAAGGTTGTTGAGAAGGTGGTGGCACTCCAGCTCCAGCAGTTCTTGGAAGAAGCCAATTATCTAGGCCCTCAGCAGTCAGGATTCAGGCCTGGCTACAGCATGGATGATCTCTGGTGGGCCTGGGACAGGGTTTTATCCTCTGTCCTGGTGCTTCTCGACCTCTCAGCGGCTTTCGATACCATCAACCATAGTATCCTTCTGCGATGGCTGGAGGAGTTGGGAGCGGGAGGCAGTGTTCTTCAGTGGTTCTCTTCCTACCTCTCCGGTCGGTCACAGTCAGTGTAAGTGGGGGTTCAGAGGTAGAATTCTAGGTCTCTCCATTGTGGGGTGCCTCAGGGGTCGGTCCTCTCCCCCATGCTATTTAATATCTACATGAAACCGTTGGGCGAGATCATCTAAGGGCATGGGGTGAGGTATCATCAGTATGCGGATGATACCCAGTTGTACATCTCCACCCCATGACCAGTCAATGAAGCAGTGGATGCGATGTGCCAGTGCCTGGAGGCTGTTGGGGTCAACAGACTCAAACTCAACCCTGATAAGACAGAGTGGCTGTGGGTTTTGCCTCCCAGGGACAATTCCATCTGTCCGTTCATCACCCTGGAGGGGGAATCATTGATCCCCTCAGAGAGGGTCCACAACTTGGACGTCCTCCTTGAACCACAGCTCACATTAGAGAAGCATCTTTCAGCTGTGGCTAGGGGGGTATTTGCCCAGATTCGCCTGGTGCACCAGTTGTGGCCCTATTTGGACCGGGAGGCTCAATGACTGTAATGCTCTCTACATGGGGCTACCTCTGAAGAGTGTTTGGAAACTTCAGATCATGCAGAATGCAGCTGTGAGAGCAATCATGGGCTTCCCTAGGTATGCCCATGTTACATCAACACTCCGCAGTCTGCATTGGTTGCCAATCAGTTTCCAGCCACAATTCAAAGTGTTGGTTATGACCTATAAAGCCCTTCATGGCATTGGACCAGAATATCTCAGATCCAGAACCTTTGCTTAGACTGCTGCATTCCTTTGCTTAGTTGTCAATATTATGGGGTGGGTTAGAGAGAAGGGGTGTGGGTGGGAAGTGCACAGGAGGAGATAGGTTTCACTTTCCTAGGTACCAGAAGGAGACCGTTAGAGGAAAATTCCAGAAGAGTGACGTGAGGGCCAAGATGCCCCACCTGATGATTATGGACATTGGGGATTGGGCACGGTCTCAAGGGGGGTTGGAAAAGGGGTTTGATATATGTCTGTATCATGCCATTTTCTCAGACTTTGCTTTTCTTTCGATGCTTCTAGTTCTGATTTTGATAAATTTGCTAGAAGCCCTTCTTGGAGATATTGTAGGCCATGGTCAGGGAAAACAAAGTTCTTTTGGCAACACCATCTCCTTAGCCAATAGTTTGTGGGATTCTCTGGCCGGGTGTCATCCTCTTGTGGGTAAATGGAAGAAAAAACAACCTGTGCACCTATCCTATGACTGTGTTGCCCAAATGGTCATAGTCTTTCATTCTTTGATTCATGTCTTTCCCTGTGTCATTTGTTCCCGCATGGATCACCAGTAAAGGGTAGTAGTCAGAGGGTTTTAATATTTTGGTAAGGTTTTGCATTATGTCAGAGATTTCGGCTCCAAGGAGAAAGCGTACCTCACAGGATTGATTGTCTGGTCTGCAGATGGCAGGTTCAGTTCCCCTGAGGATTGAGTCTCTAATTACCAGCACTCTCCTTTTCTTTTTGGTTGGGTTGGGGAGGGGGGTTAGCTTTCCTTGTGGAGACATTTGGTGTTGCGTTGTGTTTCATCTTTGCTTATGGGGGGTATGTCTTCCATGTGCATGGTTGGTACTTTATGTATCCTCCAGTCCATGTATTTATGTATCCTCCAGTCCACCATATTATGGGCCCCCATTTATCTAATCATGCTAATCATAGTACAATCTCCTCAGTTATATTTAGAATCACTACAAAATGGATGTTCTCTTTATGCTCACTGACCTCCAAGATTATACTTTCCATGACATGTGTCACTGATCATCCCCCCATTAAGGAATTGTCCAGCTGTTTGAACCTAATTGGTCTTCTGAATTCTCTCATTTAGACTCCTAACTCCTTAGACACAGTTGCCTTCATCGGGCATTGAGTACAGCCTGAATCTATTAAAGCTGTACTGGATTGACATTTGCATGATACTTCCACCACCACAGGTATAACAAAAGGTTTTATTGGAGCATTTACCATCATGTCTGCCTCCCCATCCTCATCGCTGCTACCAGAAGTTTGTTTCACCAGGACATTTCATTTATTGGAGCTAGCCAAGATTTTGGTGGGCAACCCAGGTGTTCTCAGAACTTGACTGCATATTCTTCTTCACTCTACTTTTCTGCATAGTAGACTTGTCTGTATTAATTCATGGCAGTATCTCAGGTCATTCTTCTGCCCTCTGACCTGGCTTTCCACAATGGAAACAGATAAATGGAGCAGGAGTCATGAGTCCAGGATAATAAATGAGCCGGGGTGGCGCAGCAGGTAGAGTGCTGTACTGCAGGCCACTGAAGCTGACTTGTAGATCTGAAGGTCAGCGGTTCAAATCTCATCACCGGCTCAAGGTTGACTCAGCCTTCCATCCTTCCGAGGTGGGTAAAATGAGGACCCGGATTGTGGGGGCAATAGCCTAGCTCTGTTTAAAAAAGTGCTATTGCTAACATGTTGTAAGCCGCCCTGAGTCTAAGGAGAAGGGTGGCATAAAAATCAAATAAATAAATCAAATAAATAAATAATCCCAAGATTTCTCATAGGGTTTGTTTGGAGTAGTTTCACCCCACCCAAGACCAAAGATGGCAAGTGTCCATGAGCCAACGAATCCCAAACCCAGACCAATTCAGTCTTGCCAGAATTAGTTTCAACCCATTAATCCCCATCCAGCCCCTAACAGCCTTGAGGCACTGTGACTGGGGGGACATAGCCTCACTTAATTCACCACAGGCTGAGATGTACAGCTGAGTATCATCATCATATTAGTAATACCTCAGCCCATGGTGAATTATGATCTCACCCTGTGGCTTCATATACATGTTGAACTGAAGCAGAGAGACTATGTAGAACCCTGTAAAGCAGTGGGCAAGGGCTGCATATCCCCCCTCCTATCAACACTGACTGAAAGTGGCCACAGAGGAAGGAAGTGAACCAAGATAGCACAAAACCTCCCATTCCCATCCCCTGGAGCTGCTTCAGTCAATGGTATTGAAATCTGCTAAGAAGTCAAGTAAAGCAAGGATGGATGCAATGCCATCCCATTCTTGCCAGAAATCATTCAAAAGTGCTACCAATTTTGTTTCTGTCCCAAGTCCAGGCCTGAATCCTGACTGGTAAGGGCCAAGATAATCCATTTCATCCAGAAACCAATGGAGCTGCTGTGCAACTACCTTCTCAACCACCTTCCCTAAAAAGGGAAGATTGGAGACAGGTTGGAAATTATCCAACTGGGTGGAGTCCAGTGATGGGTTCTTAAGAAAAGGGTGAAGCATTTTATTTTATTTTTATTTATTTATTTTATTTATTTGTCAAACATGTATAGGATAGTAGTAGTTTGTATAAATATAACATAAGTAAAAAAGTAATGATAAAGGAAGATAATACAACAGTGAAGGTGAGCACAGTGGTGCGCTTATGCACACCCCTTAAATAGACTCTGAAGTCTACTCTGTGATAAATACATTAGTTTCTTTAACAGCCACATATGCAAAAGATGGCAAACTGAAAATGAGTTAATAATTTAAAAAACTTTTTATAACCACATTTCTCACTTCTAAAAAATTAGATAGAATTTGGTAGGAGAAAAAGAGTGTTGCTTTGGACACAATAAGTATAAAAGTGAATTCTCAATTGTGTTTATTATAATTGGATCATGATTTCCATCACTTTCAAAAGGGCCCAATTTTGCAAGAAATCAGGATTTCTTGACTAACAAAATGGCCCAATTCTTTAATGGCTTCTATTCCTGCCTGTAACAAGAATCTATTACATGATATAGAACCATGTTATTTAAACTGCTCTTTACATAGCCCGGATTATTTCAAAGACCATTAACTAAAATTGCATAACATTCTCATGATTTTGAACAGTGAGTACACCCATTCTATGTGAAAAATACTACACTATGTTATTTTAGTCATAGAAAAATATAGCGTATTTTTCAGAGTATAAGATACAATGAAATATAAGATGCACCTAGTTTTTGGGAAGGAAAATAGGGAAAAGAATCTGCTTACAAGATATTCATCTGTCTAACATCCTTAGTCTGGTCAACCGCAGCACATTACTTTATCCCCTAGTTAGGGCTTTAAAAAAAACCTTATACAGAGAGAGTAACAATGAAAGAGCATGCAAGCTGGTAAGAGCTGGGAAAATCATTAGCACCTGGTTAGGGCTGGAAAGAAACATTCAGAGCAAGTAGAGCAATGGGAAAAAAAACCTACAAAGACTTAGGGCTTGGAAAACATTATTCACAAAGAGTAACAGTGAAAGAGCATGCAAGCTGGTAAGAGCTGGGAAAATCATTAGCACCTGGTTAGGGTTGGAAAGAAACATTCAGAGCAAGTAGAACAATGGGAAAAAAAACCTACAAAGACTTAGGGCTTGGAAAACATTATTCACAAAGAGTAACAGTGAAAGAGCTTGTAAGCTATAAGAGCTGGGAACATTGTTAGCACCTGGTTAGGGCTGGAAAGAAACATTCGGAGAAAGTAGAACAATAAAAAATAAAAAAATAAAATAAAAAATACAAAGACAGGGTTTGGAAAACATTCTTGACAGAGAGTAACAGTGAAAGAGCTTGCAAGTGGGTAAGAGTTAGGAACATCCTTAGCACCTGATTAGGGCTGGAAAGAAACATTTGAAGCACGTTAGAGCAATGAAAAAAACCCTTCAAAGATTTAGGGCTTGGAAAATATTCTTTGAAACCTGCAAGGTAAGAGCTGGGAAGATGATTAGCACCTAGTTAGGGCTGGAAAAAAAATAACATAAGTAAAAAAGTAATGATAAAACTACATTCAGAGTATAAGATGCACCTGAATTTTCAGCCTCTTTTAGGGAGGAAAGAAGTGTGTCTTATACTCCAAAAAATAAGGTACAATATAAGATTAAAATCTAGAATCCAAGCAAAAAGATCAACCTGATAAGAATCTCTGTATCATCCCAAGTTCAAGAAACTGGAAAATATATTATAACTGGTAGGAACCATAACCTTTTTCAAATTCTGATTCAATAATTTTGACTTCATTTAGGCATAGATGACTGGTGAATTAATCAAAAGAATCAACTGCTTGTCCACCTGGGCTCATGCAAACACAGAATTAATTTATGCAGATTCTTACCACTAAGAATATTTTTTCTAAATGACAGAGTATAAAAGCATCTATAAAAGTAGTTTTTAGTAGTTTTTGTTACATTATTTTGACCATAAATCATCAGGAATTTCCCTCCTCTTTAGTAATGCAAAAACTTGATTCAGGATAGTTGGAGCTGATAAAACTGCCAAACTAACAAACTAAAACTAGTTGTTTTATTGTTTTATGCTGAGTTATTTACATGTATGTAGGGTAACGTGTGTGAAACTGGCTTACTAACATCTTTTTTACCTCCTCTTCCATTCCAATAGGCAACTGGTA
Source organism: Erythrolamprus reginae (assembly GCF_031021105.1). Taxonomy (NCBI): domain Eukaryota; kingdom Metazoa; phylum Chordata; class Lepidosauria; order Squamata; family Dipsadidae; genus Erythrolamprus; species Erythrolamprus reginae. The sequence goes on from NC_091963.1 coordinate 122,295,113, forward strand.
TAGACTGTTCCATTCTGTATAAATTCCAAGAGGTTGATGGTTTAAAAATAACATGAAGAACAGACCCTTTAAAGTGCAATATCCAAAATTGTTCACAGGTGGAAAAATGTCATTATTATTTTTCTTTTATTTAGGTCTAATGTGGCAAATTCAAAGCAAATTCCTGTAACCAAAAGTATTTAAAGAAAATACAAGTTCTGATTCATTTTTGAAGCATTTTCCACACAGCCTTTTGGATGTCCTTGTTCCTAAAGCTATAAATGAGGGGATTAAAGATTGGGGGCAAAACTGTGTAGAGAAAAGCAGAGAGCAAGTCCAAAGTATGGAAGGAAAGACTTTGGGGCCTCATATAAGCAAATATAGCAGATGTCAAAAATAAAGAAAAGACAGTCAGGTGGGGAGTACAAGTGGAGAAAGCTTTATATCTACCTTGAATTGAAGGGATTTTCAGAACAGTGGAGAAGATGTAGCCATATGAAATAAAAATGAACCCACTACATAATGAGTCTACAGTAATTCCTATAACCAAAATCAGAATTTCGTTAATACTTGCATCAGTACAAGAAATCATTAATAGGTGAGGAACATCACAAAAAAATTGCTCAATTCTATTGGATTTGCAGAAATTTAACCTGAAAATGAGAATGGTATGCATCAAAGCATGGATCGAAGTGATTATCCAGGAAGCAGTTGCCATTTGTAAACAGGCACTCCAGTTCATAACTAGCATGTATTGCAAAGGGTGGCAGATGGCCACATAACGGTCATAAGCCATGACAGTCAGCAAGGCAAGCTCAGAACCTGCAAAGGCGAAAACTGAGAAGACCTGAGCAGCACATCCAGCATAGGAGATCTGCTTGTTATTTGTCAAAGAAGCAGCCATGGCTTTAGGAATTGTTGTTGAGATAACGCAAATATCAGAGAATGACAAATTGACCAAAAAGAAATACATGGGAGCATGAAGATGGCGATTCAAAATCACAGCAACACCAAGAAGTAAATTCCCAATTAAAGATAGTAAGTAAATGACAAGGAATATCACAAAATACACAATTTGCATATCACGATAATCAGAAAATCCCATCAGAAGAAATCCTGTCACAATAGATTGGTTAGCCATTTATTTTCTCCAACTCCTTCTGGAAAGAAAGAGAATATCACAGGAAATTAGTCTAGGAAGTAAATACAGGTATGGAATTATTCATTGCAATAGTAACATATGAAAACTAATATGCAATAATTATGTTTAAAATAAAATATATTACTGTTTTCAAAATGTAAAAGAAAGTTCATACATTTAAAAATAGAAAACAAAAATGATATTATTTTCCTTTTGCATTACTTATGCCAATTTATAAAAAAACTAATTTTGTGATTCTGCTACCTAAAAATATTTTTAAAAATGATGATATAGTACTGAATAAAGTAAAAACGGTTATAGAAATCTGGCATAGTGTATATTTGATTCTTTATAGATAATTTGTAAGAAGACTTATACACCAAACATTGCAGTGCAATCAATGATGAAGGGATCCAATTATATTTACATCTCCATAGTTCCGTGAGCTGCACTGTTTAGCAGATACAACTAAAGATGCTAATTATCACCCATAATACTCTTTATGTAAAGCATTTGACATTATCACTTACAAGATTATTTTTTTACTACTAAATGTACTAACATAATTATGTCTAATATTTTGTTATTTGGGATTCACATACAAAAAAGAGTTGTCAGAATTGCTGGAATTTGGTATGTCTAGTTTAATGGGGGGGGGGGAAGGACTAGTGATAACATGATAGTAGTGCTCCAATATCTCTAATAAGTGCCACCAAGAACAGTGAGTCAACCTATTTTCCAAATCACCTGAAGGCAGCACAAAAATCAATGAGTGGAAACTAATCAAGGAGAGAAACAACCTCAGTTAAAGAAATGAATCAATAGAATAACTTGCCTCCAAAAATTATGAATGCTCCAACACTACAAGATTTTTAAGAAGAGATAGGACAATTATTTGTCTGAAATGGAAAAGAATTTCCTGCCTGAGCAGGGTGTTAGTCTACAAAACCTTCAAATATGTATATTATTTATTCTCAAAATGCACAAGACATTCAAGACATGTCTACAATGCTCCCCCCCCCCTTTCTATATTATATTGGGCAACTTACAGTGCAGTGGATTCTATTGCCAAAATGTCACCTTGGAGAATGAGGAAATAGTTCTGAGAAATTAAAAAATGGTATCAAATACACAATGGAATCATACATAGAAATACATTTTTTTAAATACGTAATTTCAGTTTTTCCAAAAATAATTGTTTGATTACATACATATATATATATACAGAGAGAGAGAGAGAGAGAGAGAGAGAGAGAGAAAGAAAGAAAGAGACAGAGAGAAATAGTACAATGTTTCTCTTCAAGAATAACTTCTTTGATTTAAACTGGATATAAAATTATTACTTATTGCTTCACAATCATATGCAAAAGCCAATATTTTATAAAGCATTCCAGTATAATTTTTCATATACATGGTTTTGAGGGCTATGTTCCTTGAGTTCAATGAAACTCACAGCTACGTAAATGGGCATGTAATTGCAATTTTACCATAATGACATATATGTCCATGTAAGATCTGTGTTAAATTAAACAAATATTAGACAATATAATCAAATTATTATTTATTATCTGAGAAAAGCAAAATCAAATTACTTTTATGCTAAGTTGTAAATAAATAAACAATAGTTTTTAATATTTATAAAGATTCTTTCCTGTTATCGTGAAATAATTAAGCATCAACATACTTGATATATTTCTTCTGATAATCTGATTTATGAAACTTGTTTCCTGGTTACATGTTATATGATTGGGGTAAAATCAGTTATTTTGCCTAAGTGAATATTTGAAAACAAGTACATACATGTCAAGTTATATATATATACTTATATATTGGCATCATTGATACAGAGCAAAAACTGATTCCTATCTCACTGTGTATTATGTTCTTCCCATATGCAGTATTTCTCAATTATTTCCTAACTGAAATCCTGAGTATTTAGTCATGATTGTCTTTACTTACCACTGTTTTGGTGGTCTTTCCCTAGGAAAAGAAACTGCTATATGATGCCTCTTCTTGTAGGCTATGAAAAATGGAAAAGAGCAGCAATTATATGTCATCCTTTGTTTTCTATAAATTCCTTGGAGACTGAGTCCAATTTTTATGTGGATTTGAAAGTCTAAATTACAAAACAAAAATAGGTGCAGTTGTCTTGTATCAACTTCTCTTATTATTTTACATTTGGAAAAATAGATGGAATTGTTTGTAAGTGTTCATTATCAAAGAAGCTGTGCAATATGACTTATTCATTTGACTTTCTAAGTTATATGTGACCTTCTAAGAGGTGACTGAGTTTTATTCTTTGTGTGTTCCATATACCTGCTCTACCCTGCTGTTCTGTTCGGGTCGTATGTGACCCGAAGCCAAGTTTGAGTCCCTGTAAAAAAATTTCCCTGCATATCTGAAACTTGAAATTTCATGACTTTTCATCATTTCAGGGGTTCTCTCTATGAGAATTTTTTTTGGGGGGGGTGGGGGGTTTCTTTCTTGCTGAAAACAAAAAAGTCACACTTGTTATGTTCCCAGGTCACCCTGACCTGGACCGAAAACTCTTCATTTGAAGTGCTTATGTTTGGTCAATTTGAATACTTTTTTCACTTGGAAAGTAGTCTGAACATTTCTGCACACAATGATATGAAAATTGAAATGAAAAAAGTAATTCTTATTGGTTTATTTTGCTGATAGAATGCATGCCCCCCCTGTTTTTGTGAAATATTTTTCAATTTATGGATAGTTTTGCTTGCAAAATGTGTTCAATTTTACTAAAGTTGGTGTGGGATTGGTAGTTTGAACATTTCTGAATATAAGAAAAATATAAATGAACTGAAATAAATGTTTCTTATTGGTTGTTTACAATCATAAATAAGCCCTCCCCCCCCCCCGGCTGCTTGCAAACATTTTCACTTTATATTTACGCAGGCTTCAAATCTGAAAGATTTTTTAATATCTTAGACATTCATTTACTCATTTTAACATGCCTGATCATCATAAAAATATTTGTGGGGTGGGGAAAAATTTTTTTTCTGGGCAAAAATAAAATCACATTGACTCTGTTTCGGGTCATATAGACCCGGACCAAAATGATTTTTTTAGGTACTTGAATTTGGTCTTTTTGAAAACTTTTTCCACTGGAAAACTAGTTTGAACATTTATGAACATAATGATATGAAAATTGAACTGAAAGAATTGAGGCTTATATTTTTATTTTGATCAAAAAGCCCCTCCCCCCATGCTTTCTGAATTTTTTGTTAATTTATATTTTTTTAGGCTACAAATCTCTAAGGAATATTCACCCAAAAGTTTTGATATACTAAATTGAACAATCCTAAACATAAGAAAAATAGAAATGAACTGAAAAAATGATTCTTATTGGTTTATTTTTGAATATAAACCATATTGTCTTATACTCGAGTATAAGCCTACTCGAGTATAAGCCTATTTGAGTATAAGCACGGGGGCCCATTTACGAGCAAAATAAACCAATAAGGATCATTTTTGTCAGTTCAATTTTCATATCATTATGTTCAGACATGTTCAAGCTACCAATCCCACACCAACTTTAGTAAAATACAATGCATTTTGCAGGCAAAATTATCAATAAACCTAAAAAGAATTCACAAAAACGGGGGGGATGCACATTTATGTGCAACATAAACCAATAAGCATTAATTTTTTCAGTTCAATTTTCATTCCATTGTGTGCAGAAATGTTCAAACTTGTTTCCAGGTGAAAAAAGCTTTCAAAAAGACCAAATATAAGTACCTAAAATGATCAAGTTGGAGAGCCACCGATTATGACATCACACATGCGAACAAGCTAACCTCACTATTAACATGACCAGCCTCATACCCACATCCTCTTTTATTTCTTGGTGACTTAAACCTACCTCATATAAACTGGACCGTAAATGAATATACAACTGAACCTATACATTTCAATATCCACCCTATTGTTCCATGATTTATTAAATATTTATATACATTTCCAATTATCTTTACTTGATTTTGAAGTAATAATTTACTTAATACATTGTTTTCTTTTCTAAAGATATAAGTTTTTATATCCATTTGATATCTGGAACTAATCTCTGTGTATTGTCACCAACCTAAATCAATACCTAATTCTTGTAACTCTTGTTTTGTTCTAAATTTTAATTGATTGTCCAGTAAATCCCTATATTTCCAAATCTTACCTTCCTTTACTAAGTTTGGATGTCTAATGGCTTCTATAGGTGAGATCCATTCTGGCATTACTAAAAAGTGATTTTTCTTTATTTCAATCCATACATCAATCAGTGCTTTTCTAATTATATTATTTTTAAAATATGAATGTGTTTTAATCTTATCATACCATATAAAGGCATGCCAGCCTAGCATTAAATCATGGCCTTCTAAATTAAGTAACTTTTGATTATCCAAGGTTAACCAGTCTTTTATCCATGTTAGGGTGGTGGCATAATAATATAATTTCCAATTTGGGAGGCCAAGTCCTCCTCTTTCTTTGTGATCTTCTAACGCATTTTGTTTTATTCTTGGTTTCTTACCTTGCCATATAATTTTTTTTATTGTCTTATTTAATTCTATAAAAAATTTCAATCCTGGGTTTGTTGGGATAACTTTGAAAAGAAACAAAATTTTAGAGAGGATATTCATCTTAATTGTAGATATTCTTCCCACCAATGTTAATTGCAGATTGTTCCACACTTCTAAGTCTTTTTTAATCTGTCCTAATAATTTTAAATAATTATCATTTTTTAAAGATATGGCTTCAGAGGTCATCCATATCCCTAAATATTTCACCTTTTTTGTGGTTTCCATTTTTGATAGTTCTTCTAGATGTTTTTTTGTATCTCTGTCATATTTTTTGTAAGAATATGTGTCTTATCTTTATTTATTTTTATTCCTGCGACTTTCCCATATTCTTCAATTAAATTTATTAGCCTTGAAATAGATTTTATGGGATCTTCTAGAATTAGGACCACATCATCTGCGAATGCTTGTACTTTATAGATCTCTTTTCTTATCTTCAATCCTTTTATCTCCCTGTCTGCTCTTATTTTTATCAACAGTGCTTCCAAGGTTAAAATAAATAAGAGTGGTGATATTGGACACCCTTGTCTTACTCCTCGTTGTATTGCCACTTTTTCGGTCAACTCACTATTTATTATAATTTTAGCTGTTTGTTCAGAATATATTGCATCTATTATATTAAAAAGCTTAGTTCCAATCTCCATCTTATTTAATTGTATTTTCATAAAATTCCAGTCTACATTATCAAATGCTTTTTTCGCATCTAAAAATATAAGCGTCATTTGTTTTTGTGGATGTTGTTCATAGTATTCTAATGTATTTATTACTGTTCTTAGATTATTTTTAATTTGTCTTCCTGGTAAAAAACCATTTTGATCGGTATGTATCATATCATTTATAATGTTTTTAAACCTGTTAGCAAAGATTGATATAAAAATTTTATAATCTACATTTAACAATGAAATTGGTCTATAATTCTCAATTTTTTTTTTTCTGTACCCACTTTATGTATTAAAGTTATTAACGTTTCTGACCATGTTTTAGGTAATATGCCTTCTGCCATTATTTGATTATATATCTCAAACATATTTTAAAACAATATTTCTATATTGAACTTATAAAATTCTACTGGTATTGCATCTGGGCCCGTCGCATTATTATTTTTCTGGTTCTTTATAGATTGTTTTAGTTCCATTTCTATAATAGGTTTATTTAATCTTTGTTGTTGTGCTTCGGTTAATACCGGTAAGTCTATATTTTTCAAATATTCAAAAATTAAGTCCGCATTTATTTCTTCTTTCATGTATAATTTTCTATAAAATTCTAATACTATTTCCTTCTTTTCTTCTACTCTATGTTTCATTTTACCTTTTAAGTCTGTCAGATTTTTTATAATTTTGTTTCCCCTCTTTTCTTAATTTATACGACAACCATCTTCCTGGTTTATTTGCATGTTCACAATATTCTTGCCTTGTTCTCTTTATCTTTTCTATTATTGGTTCTTGTTCCATCAATCTCAATTTATGCTTTATTAATTCTCTCTGATTTTTGGCTTTGTCACCATTATCACCTTTTTACATTAATGTTTCAACTTTTTTGAGATCTTCTACTAATTTTTCATAACGCATTTTCTTTTCTTTTCTTTTTTTTTTGCTGTATAAGAGATTGTTAGCCAACGTATATATGCCTTTGTTGTATCCCATAAGTTTTGGGAGGTAGTGTCACTATTTATATTTATATTTTAAAAAATCTCTAATTCTCTCTCAATCAATTTTTTATACTCTGGATCTTTTATTATGTTTCTATTCATTGACCAGTTATTTATTTTCTTTTTACCTTTCCAATATATCACTAAAGGACTATGGTCTGCCCAGGTATTTGTTTCTATTTCTATTTTACTAATTTGTTCCATTATATGTGCTGAGGCCCAAGCCATGTCAATTCTAGACCAGGTCTCATGTGGGTTAGAATAAAAAGTATATTGTCTATCTTTTAAATGATATTCTCTCCATATATCCTTTAATACTAGTTCTGTACTCATTTTCCAAAATGTCACAGGTAAGATTACCTTTCCCCCCCCCCTTTCTTTCCTTTTTCCGGTATAATCCATTTGGTCAACTAAAATTGCATTAAAATCTCCTATTATCATCATGTTTTCAATTGCCAATTCACTTATTTTTTCATGTAAATCCTTTTAGAATTCCTTTTGGTTATCATTTGGTGCATATATTGAGACAATTAAAAAAGGTTTTGTTTCTAGATCTAATTGTACCATCAAAATTCTTCCATCGGTGTCATTATATATTTCTTTAGATTCAATTGATTCATCCATATACATTGCAATGCCCTTTTTCTTTTGATTTGGTAGACTAGTATATAAGTTTCCCAATTTTGAGTTGTTCAGAAGACTCCATTTTATTTTTTTAATATGAACTTCTTGTAAAATATTTATCTGCGCTTTTTGTTTTTTAAGTTTGGTAAATATTTGGTTTCTTTTCTTTGGATTGTTCAACCCATTTACATTGACTGAAAAAATTTACAAGTCTTGTGTCATCTCTATTTGTAGTATTTTTTTGCTTCCTTTGGTTCTTGGAGTCTAGTTTCTAAAATTAATTCTTGTGATGCCGGTGGTTGTTTCTTCTTTACTTCTGGTATTTCTTCCCCGCCTCCTCCCGTGGCCCCCATCATATGCTTTTGTAGCGGCCTTTGAAGTTGGTTACTTGGCCTTTTCTGTTTTTACGCCAGAGAGATCTTTTTTGGTTTGTAGTTTCCTTATTGAGACAGGTAAGTTATTTTTTCTTTTACCTCTGATTGGTGTTAGTGGTACATGTAGTCTGATAAGACTTTTAATTTGGAGTAAGAATGTGTTGTAGAGATCATTAATAGTGTTGCAGTTAGAAAATAAAGTTTGCCAGTTAAGAATTGAGAGATTGATATCTATGAGTTCATAGTTGGCTTTCCTAAAGTTGTACTTAGGTGTCATGTTATTCAGGTGAGAGTTAGGCTGAAGTTGAAGTTAATCATACTATGATTGCTGTTGGAAAAAGGTTCTTTTACATGCAGTCCATAGATAAGCGCTTTTGCTATTACAGAATATGAGGTCAAGACAGCTGTTGAGTCTAGTACTGTTTGATACTAATTGGTCAAGTCCCAAGCTGGTGACGGCATTATATAAAGTAGTATGGATTGGTTCTGTGCTGCATTCATTTAGGGTCCAGTTGATGTGTGGTAGGTTGAGGTCACCAAAGAAGATAATGGGGTAGAGGCAGGAGGTTACCCACATTAGTAGTAAGGTTAATTTGGTTGCATGAGTGATGTCATAGTCAGGAGCTCTGTAGCACAGTAGAAAGCGGAGTGTAGTATTGAGGGAAAGATCACATATAATGGTTTCAGGGAGGATAAGATCATGTGCAACTTGGAAGTTTTTTAAATTGAGTGATTTTTTTAATAGAATATAGCTACACCGCCTCCTCTGTGGGATTCTTGGTCAGACCAGAAGACAAGGTAGTTGCTTGATGTGATGATAGAGTCAGGATAGGATGTATTTAGCCATGCTTCACAGACAAAGATTGTGTCAAATATGTTGGTGTCAAGTAGTAGTAGGAATTCAGACAACTTGTTGATTACACTTCTTGTATTGATTAGTTTACATTTGAGATTAATTTTGGGTTCTGGATTGAAATTGGACTGAGTTGAATTGAAATTGGATTGAATTGAGGTAGTAAGGGGCACGCTATTCTTGGTTGGAAGTGCTAGGGATGTCCATTTGTTGACAAGAGATGGTAACTAGAAAAGTGGAGGATGGTTGGGGAGGGATAGTGGGTTGGAAGATGAAGGGAGGGTTGTGGGTCTTGGTTTTGATGGATTCAGTTCAGTCTATGTATAGGTTAGTTTCACCAAGACCAAGATGTCTCATAAGTTTGGCCTATAGTTCACGAGAGCAGATGCGCTGATGTAGAGATAGATCTGGTCTGGAGCTAAGTTTGTAGTAGTTGGCATTATTTCTGGCAATGGAGTTCATGGTCTTGATGAACTGTTTCACTTTTGCAGACCACTCTACAGAAACGGGGGAGCCATTGATCCATTACTGTATCTATGTACAGGGCTGTTTCTCGTAATCTCTAAGATGTCATCAGGGGCAATTGTTTCTGGTTGCTGGTGGTGGATGATGTTATGTATATTTGCTAGATCAGATTCCCCATTTTCCTCAAGGACAAAGAGAGTGGCATTCTGACACTTTTGTTCATGCTCTATGGCATCTTTAATGAGGATGGGGATGTTGTTAGTTGAGTTTGAAGGTAGAGGTTGTGGTGGTCATGGTGGAGTATAAACTGGTGGTGGTGGAGTGGTGTAGGGTATTTGTTTTGGTGGTTTTGCATTTATCAGATCTTGGATAATTTTTTCCATGGAAGCAAGCCATGGTTTGATGCTTTCTATGTATGATTGTTGTGTTTTTGAGATTGCTCCTAGAGTGAAAATCTCATCAGACATGTTGCTGGGGGAGTCTGGTTTGGGAGTACAAGATGGGCAGAAATAGTAGAATGAGAATTTATCTTGAAGAAAAGTGGCAACATGTTTATTTATGTTAAGGCAGATATGGTGTGCTGATTTGTTGCAGGGGTGACATTTTTTGGATCCTTCGTGTATATTAATAGAGTCGGTGTTATCAGGATTATTTACTTGGGATATTTGGGACATTTTACCTGGCAAATTTGGGTTTATTGATTCACTTCTTACAGATTTTATTGCCTTATAGCACTCTGGCTGGGGCAGGGGGTGATGGAATGTGAATGGCTGGGGATGCTAGAGGATTTCTTCTCTTACAAGGACTGGTTCTTTGTGTATCTCTAAATGGTGGCAGTCTTAAAGTCTGGGAAGACAACAGAGAGTTATAGGAGATCTGAAACAGCAGATATTTGGATTGTTGGAGTGAAGCTTAATCAAATTTATTTGTTTAATTGTTGTTGTTTGTCTTGGATACTAGTCCTGCTGAGATCCTGATGTTGTTAGTGGAAGCTAGAGGCTTTGGTAGGCACTTCCTACTTCTAGGTAATAGAACTGATTGCAGTTTGTAAAGCTGCTTATTGCAGAGCTGCAGATTACAGATTTGTACTGAGATATGTACAGAGTTGTACTGAGGCCTTGAGATGACCCACTCTAACAAGAAAATCGTTACAAAATTTAGCCGTAAATTGAAACCCCTGCCTGATATTATCCTTTGTGGAATCTCATGTAAATGATAAATATGGATAGTAAACATTTTAGTCAATTTTTTTGGCTGATGAAAGTTTGGGACATGCCACAAAATGTGCCTGTTTAGGCACCTGACATGATATTTCTCTCAGAGCAACTGAGCAATGGTCTGAGACTAAGGGGCTTAGATGTGTTGCCTTTGTCATGGTCAGACCATTTTCTGCTGCGGGTCCAATCCTTCCCCACAGGAAGGCGGAACTGATTAGGTGGTTCTGCCCCAGATGTCTAATGGACGCAGAGGGCTTTCAGAAGGTGCTTTGGGTTATACCAGATCCACTTGTCCACAGTTCGGCACAGTCTCTTGCCTTGGCCTGGAACAAAGCTGCAATGGGGGCTCTTGACCGTATTGCACTGTTGTGACCTCTTCATAGAGCTAGACCCATAGAGCTCCTTGGTTTACTGAGGAGCTCCGGGAGTTGAAACGCCAGAAGAGATGTCTAGAGAAGCATTGGAGGAAAAGAAAGTCCAAATCCGATCAAACACTTGTAAGAGCTCATATTAAGACTTACAAAGTGGCGCTCATGGCAGCAAGATACATCTATCATGCCGCCTTAATTGCATCAGCAGAATCTCACCTGGCGACACTGTTTAGGATGATTCACTCCCTCCTTAATCAGGGGGGAGTTGGGGAGTCCTTGCAGGGCAGTGCCTAGGATTTTAACTCATTTTTTGCTGATAAAATCACTTGGATCTGGATGGACCCAGACTCTGACTGGATAACAAAGTCGACTAACAACGAGTCAGTCAAGGTGATTGGGGCCCATCCTTGTCCACCTGTCTGTGAGGAGTTTGACCTGATGACACCTGATGACCTGGACAAGGCCATTGGAGCTGTGAGTTCCACCACCTGCTTACTGGATCTGTGTCCCTCCTGGCTGGTTTCAGCCCTCAGGGAGGTGACATGGAACTGGGTCAAGGAGATTATCAATGCTTCTTTGGGGAGGGGATCCTTCTCGGCTCCCTACAAGGAGGCACTCGTGCACCCCCTCCTCAAGAAGCCTTCCCTGGACCCAGCCGTACTTAATAACTATTGTCCAGTCACCAACCTTCCTTTTATGGGGAAGGTTGTTGAAAAGGTGGTGGGGCTCCAGCTCCAGTGGTCCTTGGAAGAAGCTGATTATCTAGGCACTCAACAGTCAGGATTCAGGCCCGGCTACAGCACAGAAACTGCTTTGGTTGCACTGATGGATGATCTCTGGTGGGCCCAGGACAGGGGTTTGTCCTCTGTCCTGGTGCTTCTTGACCTCTCAGTGGCTTTTGATACCATTGACCATGGTATCCTTCTGCGCCAGCTGGAGGGGTGGGAGTGGGAGGCAATGTTCTGCAGTGGTTCTCCTCCTACCTCTCCAGTCAGTCACAGTCAGTGTTAGTGGGGGGTCAGAGGTAGACCTCGAGGTCTCTCCCATGTGGGGTACATCAGGGGTTGGTCCCCTCCCCCCTGCTATTCAATATCTACATAAAGCCACTGGGCAAGATCATCCAAGTACATGGGGTGAGGTATCATCAGTACACTGATGATACCCAGTTGTACATCTCCATCCCATATCCAGTCAATGAAGCAGTGGAAGTGATGTGTGGGTGCCTGGAGGCTGTTGGGGTCATGATGGTGTCAACGGGCTCAAACTCAACCCCAATAAGACTGAGTGGCTGTGGATTTTGCCCCCCAAGGACAATTCCATCTGTCCATTCATTACCCTGAGGGGGAACTATTGACCCCCTTGGAGAGGGTCCGCAACATGGACATCCTCCTCAATCGAGAGCTGACATTAGAACACCATCTTTCAGCTGTGGTGAGGGGGGCATTTGCCCAGGTTTGCCTGGTGCACCAGTTGCAGCCCTATTTGGACCGGAAGTCACTGCTCACAGTCACTCATGCCCTCATCACCTCGAGGCTTGACTACTGTAATGCTCTCTGCATGGGGCTACCTTTGAAAAATGTTCGGAAACTCCAGATCGTGCAGAACATGGCTGCAAGAGCAATCATGGGCTTCCCTCGATCTGCCCATGTTACATCAATACTCCGCAGCCTACACTGGCTGCTGACAAGTTTCCAGTCACAATTCAAAGTGTTGGTTTTGACCTATAAAGCCCTACATGGCATTGAACCAGAATACCTTTGAGACTGCCTTCTGCCGCTTGAATCCCAGCAACCAATAAGGTCCCACAGACTTGGCCTTCTCCAGGTTCCGTCAACAAAACAAGGTTGCTTTGTGGGACGCAGGGGAAGAGCCTTCTCTGTGGTGGCCCCGGCCCTCTGGAATCAGCTCCCCCCAGAGATTAGGACTGCCCTCACCCTCCTTGCCTTCTGCAAACTCCTGAAAACCCACCTATGTCACTAGGCATAGGGAAATTTATTCCCACGATTGTCCCGCTTTATGTATGGTATGTTGAGTTGTGTGATTGCTTTTTAACTTAATGTGCTCTGATTTTTTTAATATTGGATTTGTAGACTGTATTGTTTGTTGGAAGCCACTCCGAGTCCTTGGAGAGGGGCGGTATACTAATCTAATAAACAAACTAATGAACACCTATTAATAAACTTGATTAGTAGTTGATACACACAAACACAAGTTAAAGCAGTCTTTTCTTGAAAAAACAGCTGTTAATTACACAGCATTAACAGCTAGCAAAAGTCCATAAAATTATAAATTATGTTTAAGCAATTAGTCCTGGCTAGCTCAAGAAGCTTTCAAGGGTTGGCAAATTGCTTAGAAACAGTCCACAAGAAGAAAGCCAAAACAGATAAGATGATCAGACATTTTCAGACCACAAAGGCACTTGAATTAACAAATGTTGTTTCCTGCAGGGTGGGCTAGGGGAGTGGCCTATTAGCCACAAGCCTTATTCCCAAGGAGACATCCTCCTCAGAAACCACTCCTGCCTTTTGGCAGTTTTTGTGTCTATGCATTAAGGAGACAAGGAGCTTATTCTTCCTTATCACTGATGTGAGGTGACGGCACTGAGTCCTCACTGTCCAATTTGGGTACCAGCTGCACAGGCTGCTGGCACATCAGCAAATCGGCATCTTCTCAGACAGGATCCACTACCAGTTTTTCCATTTCGCATACAGGGGTGTAGATGCACCCAGCTAAAGTACAAGTTGTGACAGATTGGCAAGCACCAAACACATGAAGGCAATTTCAGAATTTTCTGTGCTTTGCAAATTTTTATCACCTTTTTTTGCAAAGGTGGCATTACCATTAACTAAACTATTGCTGAATAAATCATGACCAGGGAGTCCAATTCAATGGTTGATCAAGTGTCAGCAGGCCTTTGAAAATCTTAAATGATTATTTGTGAAAGAACCCATACTGAAACACCCAGATCAGTCCAAACTATTTATAGTACAAGTTAATGCCAGTGATGAAGCTGTAGTGGCTGTAACAATCAAGATGAGGTTCCTTGTGTTTTCACCTTCAGAAACCAACTGAAGCTGAACATAACTGGGAAGTCTGGGAGAGGGAAACATTTGTAGCCAAAGGAGCTCTCATGATCTGGCAACAATTACTTGAGGGGTGCAGTCTTCCTTTTGAGGTCTGGACAGATAATAAAATTTGGCTGTTCTGCAGACACTGAGCTGGCTATCCCCAAAACAGATGAGGTGGCTATCTATTTCATAACTTTCAATTTTATACTAAAATACATCCCAAGAGAAAAAATTAGGAGACTTTCTGTCCAAAAAGCCCCAATTCGATAGCCAACATTTGGTGGTTGTCCAAGCAGTAATACTGGCTCCCTCCAATAAGACAGCTCAACAAATACACACATTAGCTTAGACCACAGTGGACTATTCCATAAACCAAGAAATACAAAAAGACAGAGGAAGAGTGGTACCAGAAGAGCCACGGTATGTTAATTCACAGACATGGATTGGCTTGTAAGGATTCAAAAGTCTACATATCCAAAGGTATACGGGTTGCACTATTACAAAAGTGCCATGATGTAAAGATAGCAAGACAGCAATTGATCAGTTTAATGGCTTTCCCCCAGAAGTTATGAATATTTGAACACTGGAAGTTTTAAAGAAGATGTTGGATAGATAACCATTTGTCTGAAGTAGTGTAGAGTCTCCTGCCTAAGCAAGGTGTTGGATTAGAAGACCTCCAAGGTCCCTTCCAACTCTGTTATTATTATTTTGGCTTCCATAAAACATTACATTTAACAAACAGACAATTCTGGTGGCTGCACCTAAAGAATGTGGAAGAATTTTTTAAAAGTTGTGTAATATGTGCAACCATAGAACACAAAATAGATAGTATGAGATGATGGGAACAAATTGGGATGGATTTTATTGTTGACCTGTCAAGCAGAATATGTGCACCATGATCTGAACAGTGGTGGGTTTAGTTGTTTGTTTGTTTGTTTGTTTGTTTGTTTGTTGAGATTTGAACAAACTGCATGTATGCTACGTTCTTTCTGGTCTGTAACTGAGGCAGAACAAAATCCAGATAGTCCATCTGATGTTGATGAAAACCACATTTTGATAACTGTATATATAATTTTATTGCCAATAATTTATTTAACCTTTGGTGGACTAGAACAATATATTTTGTCATATTATGGGTGTATATTAATATACTGTCTAAATAAATGAGCATCCCCTTAAAAAGATATTCTTGTAATAACTTTTTTATAAATTGCATAAATACCACTGGGGTGCCCTGCAGCCCAAAGGACTTTATACAAAACTGATAACTCCCCAACAGACAATTAAAAGCAGTTTTCCATTCATCCCCAGCTTTTACTCATATTCTGTATTATGCCTCCCAAAGACATAACTTAATGAATATTCATTATTCTGCCAAGTGAAACATCATAACTGCCATTAATGGCAAGGGATATAAATGTTCAACACAGACAGCATTAATACTCTAAAATCCACACATAATCTCAGGCCACCATGCCCCTCCCCCCACCGAATAAGACCGGTGCTGCCATAAACTCCTGTTTAAGGTTTTTCTCTATGTAAGCTTGCATTTCCACTAACTCCTGAGGAGTCATTGCGTACATTCTACGTTTAAGCAAAGCAGCCCCCAGAAAGATTTCAATCCCATAGTCAGTCTTTTGGTGAGGTAGAGATGTCTGGTACTCAAATGTCTGTCTCCTCACTAAAGACCTCTTTCAAATCATCATCATATACTAGGTGTAACCAGTATTTATTCCCATCTTCATTACATTAGGGAGTGACTCCTAATGGGGAGGAGGAAGTGTCCATGTATTTATGTATCCTCCAGTCCATGTATTTATGTATCCTCCAGTTCACCATATTATGGGCCCCCATTTATCTAATCATGCTAATCATAGTACAATCTCCTCAATTATATTTAGAATCTCTACAAAATGGACGTTCTCTTTATGCTCACTGACCTCCAAGATTATACTTTCCATGACAAGTGTCACTGATCATCTAATAAGGAATTGTCCAGCTGTTTGAACCTAATTGGTCTTCTGAATTCTCTCATTTAGACTCTTAACTCCTTAGACACAGTTGCCTTCATTGAGTACAGCCTGAATCTATTAAAGCTGTACTGGATTGGCATTTGCATGATACTTCCACCACCACAGGTATAACAAAAGGTTTTATTGGAGCATTTACCATCAGGTCTGCCTCCCCATCCTCATCACTGCTACTAGAAGTTTGTTTCCCCGGGACATTTCATTTATTGGAGCTAGCCAAGATTTTGGTGGGGAACCAGGTGTTCTCAGAAACTTGACTGAATACGCTTCTTCACTGTACTTTTCTGCATAGTAGACTTGTCTGTATTAATTCATGGCAGTATCTCAGGTCATTCTTCTGCCCTCTGCCCTCGCTTTCCACAATGGAAACAGATAAATGGAGCAGGAGTCATGAGAACAGGATAATCCCAAGATTTCTCATAGGGTTTGTTTGGAGTAGTTTCACCCCACCCAAGACCAAAGATGGCAAGTCTCCATGAGCCAACGAATCCCAAACCCAGACCTTTTCTGTCTTGCCAGAGTGAGTTTCAACCCATTAATCGCAATCCAGCCCCTAAGAGGGAAGATTGGAGACAGGTTGGAAATTATCCAACTGGGTGGAGTCCAGTGATGGGTTCTTAAGAAAAGGGTGAAGTATTTTATTTTATTTTTATTTATTTATTTTATTTATTTTTCAAACATGTATAGGAAAGTAGTAGTTTGTATAAATATAACATAAGTAAAAAAAGTAATGATAATGGAGGACAATAAGACAGTGAAGGTGAGCACAGTGGTGTGCTTATGCACACCCCTTAAATAGACTGAAGTCTACTCTGTGATAAATACATTAGTTTCTTTAACATATGCAAGAGATGGCAAACTGAAAATGAGTTAATAATTTAAAAAAAAATCTTAACCACATGACTCACTTCTGAAAAATTAGATAGAATTTGGTGGGAGAAAAAGAGTGTTGCTTTGGACACAATAAGTATAAAAGTGAATTCTCAATTGTGTTTATTATAATTGGATCATGATTTCCATCACTTTCAAATGGGCCCAATTTCGCAAGAAATCAGGATTTCTTGACTAACAAAATGGCCCAATTCTTTAATGGCTTCTATTCCTGCCTGTAACAAGAATCTATCACATGTTATATAATGCCATGTTGTTTAAACTGTTCTTTACATAGCCCAGGTTATTTCAGAGACCATTAACTAAAATTGCCTAATATTCTCATGATTTTGAACAATGAGTACACCCATTCTGTGTGAAAAATACCACACTGTTATTTTAGTCTTATAGAAAAATATAGCATATTTTTCAGAGTACAAGATACAATGAAGTATAAGATGGACCTAGTTTTTGGGAAGGAAAATAGGGAAAAGAATCTGCTTACCAGATATTCATCTGTCTAACATCCTTAGTCTGGTCAACCGCAGCACATTACTTTATCCCCTCGTTAGGGCTTTTAAAAAAACCTTATACAGAGAGAGTAACAATGAAAGAGCATGCAAGCTGGGAAGAGCTGGGAAAATCATTAGCACCTGGTTAGGGCTGGAAAGAAACATTCAGAGCAAGTAGAGTAATAAAAAAAACCTACAAAGACTTAGGGCTTGGAAAACATTATTCACACAGAGTAACAGTGAAAGAGCTTGTAAGCTATAATAGCTGGGAACATTGTTAGCACCTGGTTAGGGATGGAAAGAAACATTCAGAGAAAGTAGAACAATAAAAAATAAAAAATAAAATAAAAAATACAAAGGCAGGGTTTGGAAAACATTCTTGACAGAGAATAACAATGAAAGAGCTTGCAAGTGGGTAAGAGTTGGGAACATCCTTAGCACCTGATTAGGGCTGGAAAGAAACATTTGAAGCACGTTAGAGCAATGAAAAGAACCTTTCAAAGATTTAGGGCTTGGAAAATATTCTTTGAAACCTGCAAGGTAAGAGCTGGGAAGATGATTAGCACCTAGTTAGGGATGGGGAAAAAATAACATAAGTAAAAAAGTAATGATAAATCTACATTCAGAGTATAAGACGCACCTGAATTTTCAGCCTCTTTTAGGGAGGAAAAAGGTGTGTCTTATACTCCAAAAAATAAGGTACAATATAAGATTAAAATCTAGAATCCAAGCAAAAAGATCAATCTGATAAGAATCTCTGTATCATCCTAAGTTCAAGAAACTGGAAAATATATTATAACTGGTATGAATCATAACCTTTTTCAAATTCTGATTCAATAATTTTGACTTCATTTAGGCATAGATGACTGGTGAATTAATCAAAAGAATCAACTGCTTGTCCACCTGGCTCATGCAAACACGGAATTAATTTATGCAGATTCTTACCACTAAGAATTTTTTTTCTTTTATTTAGGTCTAATGTGGCAAATTTAAAAGAAATTCCTGTAACCAAAAGTATTTAAAGAAAATACAAGTTCTGATTTATTTTTGAAGCATTTTCCACACAGCCTTTTGGATGTCCTTGTTCCTAAAGCTATAAATGAGGGGATTGAGGATTGGGGGCAAAACTGTGTAGAGAAAAGCAGAGAGTAAGTCCAAAGTATGGAAGGAAAGACTTTGGGGCCTCATATAAGCAAATATAGCAGATGTCAAAAATAAAGAAAAGACAGCCAGGTGGGGAGTACAAGTGGAGAAAGCTTTATATCTACCTTGAATTGAGGGGATTTTCAGAACAGTGGAGAAGATGTAGCCATAGGAAATAAAAATGAACCCACTACATAATGAGTCTACAGTAATTCCTATAACCAAAATCAGAATTTGGCTAATACTTCCATTAGTACAAGAAATCATTAATAGGTGAGGAACATCACAAAAAAATTGCTCAATTCTATTGGATTTGCAGAAATTTAACCTGAAAATGAGAATGGTATGCATCAAAGCATGGATCAAAGTGATTATCCAGGAAGCAGTTGCCATTTGTAAACAGGCACTCCAGTTCATAACTAGCATGTATTGCAAAGGGTGGCAGATGGCCACATAACGGTCATAAGCCATAACAGTCAGCAAGGCAAGCTCAGAACCTATACAGGTGAAAACTGAGAAGACCTGAGCAGCACATCCAGCATAGGAGATCTGCTTGTTATTTGTCAAAGAAGCAGCCATGGCTTTAGGAATTGTTGTTGAGATAAAGCAAATATCAGAGAATGACAAATTGACCAAAAAGAAATACATGGGAGCATGAAGATGGCGATTCAAAATCACAGCAACACCAAGAAGTAAATTCCCAATTAAAGATAGTAAGTAAATGACAAGGAATATCACAAAATACACAATTTGCATATCACGATAATCAGAAAATCCCATCAGAAGAAATCCTGTCACAATAGATTGGTTAGCCATTTATTTTCTTCAACTCCTTCTGGAAAGAAAGAGAATATCATAGGAAATTAGTCTAGGAAGTAAATACAGGTATGGAATTATTCATCGCAATAGTAACATAAGAAAACTAATATGCAATAATTATGTTTAAAATAAAATATATTACTGTTTTCAAAATATAAAAGAAAGTTCATACATTTAAAAATAGAAAACAAAAATGATATTATTTTCCTTTTGCATTACTTATGCCAATTTATAAAAAAATTAATTTTGTGATTCTGCTACCTAAAAATATTTTTAAAAATGATGATATAGTACTGAATAAAGTAAAAACGGTTATAGAAATCTGGCATAGTGTATATTTGATTCTTTATAGATAATTTGTAAGAAGACTTATACACCAAACATTGCAGTGCAATCAATGATGAAGGGATCCAATTATATTTACATCTCCATAGTTCCATGAGCTGCACTGTTTAGCAGATACAACTAAAGATGCTAATTATCACCCATAATACTCTTTATGTAAAGCATTTGACATTATCATTTACAAGATTATTTTTTTACTACTAAATGTACTAACATAATTATGTCTAATATTTTGTTATTTGGGATTCACATACAAAAAAGAGTTGTCAGAATTGCTGGAATTTGGTATGTCTAGTTTAATGGGGGGGGGAAAGGACTAGTGATAACATGATAGTAGTGCTCCAATATCTCTAAGAAGTGCCACCAAGAACAGTGAGTCAACCTATTTTCCAAATCACCTGAAGGCAGCACAAAAATCAATGAGTGGAAACTAATCAAGGAGAGAAACAACCTCAGTTAAAGAAATGAATCAATAGAATAACTTGCCTCCAAAAATTATGAATGCTCCAACACTACAAGATTTTTAAGAAGAGATAGGACAATTATTTGTCTGAAATGGAAAAGAATTTCCTGCCTGAGCAGGGTGTTAGTCTACAAAACCTTCAAATATGTATATTATTTATTCTCAAAATGCACAAGACATTCAAGACATGTCTACAATGCTCCCCCCCCCTTTCTATATTATATTGGGCAACTTACAGTGCAGTGGATTCTATTGCCAAAATGTCATCTTGGAGAATGAGGAAATAGTTCTGAGAAATTAAAAAATGGTATCAAATACACAACGGAATCATACATAGAAATACATTTTTTTAAATACGTAATTTCAGTTTTTCCAAAAATAATTGTTTGATTACACACACACACACACACACACACATATATATGTAATCAAACATACATACATATATATATATATATATATATATATATATATATATATATATATAGAGAGAGAGAGAGAGAGAGAGAGAGAGAGACAGAGAGACAGAGAGACAGAGACAGAGACAGAGAGACAGACAGAGAGACAGAGAGACAGAGAGACAGAGAGACAGAGACAGAGACAGAGACAGAGAGAGACAGAGAGAGACAGAGAGACAGAGAGAAATAGTACAATGTTTCTCTTCAAGAATAACTTCTTTGATTTAAACTGGATATAAAATTATTACTTATTGCTTCACAATCATATGCAAAAGCCAATATTTTATAAAGCACTCCAGTATAATTTTTCATATACTGTACATGGTTTTGAGGGCTATGTTCCTTGAGTTCAATGAAATTCACAGCTATGTAAATGGGCATGTAATTGCAATTTTACCATAATGACATATATGTCCATATAAGATCTGTGTTAAATTAAACATATATTAGACAATATAATCAAATTATTATTTATTATCTGAGGAAAGCAAAATTAAATTACTTTTATGCTAAGTTGTAAATAAATAAACAATATTTTTTAATATTTATAAAGATTCTTTCCTGTTATCTTGAAATAATTAAGCATCAACATACTTGATATATTTCTTCTGATAATCTGATTTATGAAACTTGTTTCCTGGTTACATGTTATATGATTGGGGTAAAATCAGTTATTTTGCCTATGTGAATATTTGAAAACAAGTACATACATGTCAAGTCATATATATATACTTATTTACTGGCATCAGTGATACAGAGAAAACCGATTCCTATCTCACTGTGTATTATGTTCTTCCCATATGCAGTATTTCTCAATT
Organism: Erythrolamprus reginae; assembly: GCF_031021105.1. Taxonomy (NCBI): domain Eukaryota; kingdom Metazoa; phylum Chordata; class Lepidosauria; order Squamata; family Dipsadidae; genus Erythrolamprus; species Erythrolamprus reginae. The sequence goes on from NC_091963.1 coordinate 122,316,897, forward strand.
ATTTCCTAACTGAAATCCTGAGTATTTAGTCATGATTGTCTTTACTTACCACTGTTTTGGTGGTCTTTCCCTAGGAAAAGAAACTGCTATATGATGCCTCTTCTTGTAGGCTATGAAAAATGGAACAGAGCAGCAATTATATGTCATCCTTTGTTTTCTATAAATTCCTTGGAGACTGAGTCCAATTTTATGTGGATTTGAAAGTCTAAATTACAAAACAAAAATAGGTGCAGTTGTCTTGTATCAACTTCTCTTATTATTATTTTGCATTTGGAAAAATAGATGGAATTGTTTGTAAGTGTTCATTATCAAGGAAGCTGTGCAATATGACTTATCCATTTGACTTTCTAAGTTATATGTGACCTTCTAAGAGGTGACTGAGTTTTATTCTTTGTGTGTTCCATATACCTGCTCTATTAAAAAAAAATTGTAGTGATGTTTATTTCTGTATTTAGAGACAAGCCGCTAGTAACAAGATATTTCACCTTAATTCTTGCAGTATGAACCTCTTGTTCTTGTATGAACCTCATACTTAAATAATATTTATTCCATGTAGTTGTATAGTGGTCCATAATGCAGTATGCATATCAATCCTTTAATCTGGATTAGGATCCTGTGCCTTAGGTAGTACTAATTTATCCATTCATTTATTAAATCTCTAATTTAAATAATATTTATTCTATGTAGCTATATAACAATCCAATTAGCACCCACTGGTTTCTTTATTTAATAAATTTATATAGCCACCCAATGCATACACAGCTATTCTGATACACAACACAGAAAAACCACTGTTTAATCCCACCCCCTACCCTGTGCCAGTAACAATAGAATCAGAAAAGCCCCTTAATTGGCTCTAAACATGATTTCCAAGTCCACTGATAAAACCATAGAAACATAGAAGACTGACGGCAGAAAAAGACTTCATGGTCCATCTAGTCTGCCCTTATAATATTTCCTGTGTTTTATCTTAGGATGGATATATGTTTATCCCAGGCATGTTTAAATTCAGTTACTGTGGATTTACCAACCACATCTGCTGGAAGTTTGTTCCAAGGATCTACTACTCTTTCAGTGAAATAATATTTTCTCATGTTGCTTTTGATCTTTCCCCCAACTAACTTCAGATTGTGTCCCCTTGTTCTTGTGTTCACTTTCCTATTAAAAACACTTCCCTCCTGAACCTTATTTAACCCTTTAACATATTTAAATGTTTCGATCATGTCCCCCCTTTTCCTTCTGTCCTCCAGACTATACAGATTGAGTCCATTAAGTCTTTCCTGATACGTTTTATGCTTAAGACCTTCCACCATTCTTGTAGCCCGTCTTTGGACCCGTTCAATTTTGTCAATATCTTTTTGTAGGTGAGGTCTCCAGAACTGAACACAGTATTCCAAATGTGGTCTCACCAGCGCTCTATATAAGGGGATCACAATCTCCCTCTTCCTGCTTGTTATACCTCTAGCTATGCAGCCAAGCATCCTACTTGCTTTTCCTACTGCCTGACCACACTGCTCACCCATTTTAAGGCTGTCAGAAATCACTACCCCTAAATCCTTCTCTTCTGAAGTTTTTGCTAACACAGAACTGCCAATGCAATATTCAGATTGAGGATTCCTTTTCCCCAAGTGCATTATTTTACATTTGGAAACATTAAACTGCAGTTTCCATTGCTTTGATCTCATCTTCTGCAACAGTTTACACTCAATTTATGGACTTCAAAATGACCATCGCATAATTGACTTTTGTCTCAATATATGTCCTCACAGAAACCACCTCAATGATGGGATAACCAATTACAACTTTAAAAAAGCCAACTATGATATCTTAGACGCTGACCTCTCATCTCTTGATTGGCATACACTATTCTCTGGCTGTAATACTGCTTAAGATTACTACAATATATTTTTGCTTGAAATGCAAAGAGTCATTAAATTATATTTACCACTAATTATCACCAAAATCAAGAAAAATAAATTACCCATAAAAATAAGGAAGCTCCAATCCCAAAAAATATCTCTTTGGCAAAAAAATAAAACAGGGTATGCTGCAAATTTTAAAAGCCAGAACAAAAATCTGTGTCACCAAATAAAGACTGAATGCATTAAATTATAACATCAATCAAGAAGTAAACCACACGTGCCTTCTATAACTTTGTAAAACAACCAACTCCAGGACTCAAGATCCATCTCACCCAGTGAAGGGCTACCAAAATTTTTACTACCACACTGTGGGCGTGGCTTATGCAGGACGCCCTGCATTTTCTTTCAACATCTTTCAATGCAAATTGGGTGCTCTGGGGTGGAGCTCCATTTTTGCTACCCTACTGCATCCCTCCTGGCCAGCAGCCCAGCCCTGATCCCATACCTTAAAGGACTAAATGGTAAAGACTATAATGATGAGACCATTAAAACCAACCTCTTTAACACATTCTTCAGCTCAGTCTTTGTAAGCAGCAATGGCTTATGTCCAATATTTCCTAGTCGTACCACAATTAACTTCAATGATCTAACACAAATCAATTTTACAGAAGATAATGTTAAAAAGGCATTATGCCACCTAAAACCATCTCTGTCTATTGAACCTGATGGACTATGTGCATACTTCTTAAAAAAGCTCTCCACAACATTGGCTGAAGATCTAAGCATTTTTTTTAATCCTTCAGGACTAGCTCCTTACCCAAAGTATGGTCACTAGCCACAGTCATCCCTATCTTCAAAAAAGAAGATCCAAATAACATTGAACATTACAGATCAATCTCTTTGGAAGATTTGTTTGTTTGTTTGTTTGTTTGTTTGTTTTGTTTGTTTGTTTGTTTGTTTGTTTTGTTTGTTTGTTTGTTTGTTTGTTTGTTTATTAGATTTGTATGCTGCCTCTCTCCGAAGACTTGGGTCGGCTCATAACAGTAATAAAAACAATATAGCAGTGGAACAAATATAATATTAAAAAACATATAAAACCCATCATTATTTAAAAAACCAAACAGCACTTTCATACCAAACATAAAACAAAGTATAAAAAAAAGCCTGGGGAAAAGGTGTCTCAACTCCCCCATGCCTGGCGGTATAAGTGAGTCTTGAGTAGTTTACGAAAGTAAACATACAGTACGATAAAAAGTACCTAGATTTTGGGCACATTTACAACAGTTTGGTTCTAGGTTTGGATAATTTTTTTTCCAGTTTGCTGGTGCTATATACTATCTGTTCTGGATTCTGGTAGAACTTTAGTTACATTGAAAAGAACGCTTACTGAATGCAGGATTTCATAAACAAAAAAACTCCATTTTTATTCTCCTCTCCTCTGTATTCAAAATATAATACATATTGTCACATTCCTCTCTCTTTATCTTTTGCAATTAGAGCCCACACACATTCCTCCATGCCTCCTCCCTTATCTTAATATTTATGTCTATACAGCGTAGTTCAACAACACCAGAAATAATTGTGAAATAACACAGAATAAGCTAACTCACTCCGAAGCCAAAATGACCCATGTCCCATGATAGATTTACAACATTGAAAACTCTGCCCTTCTTCCCTGCTGGCTCTGATGAATAAATCACTCCAGTAATTAACCCATTTCTCCCCTTAATATCTTTTTCCTAACACTTGCTCCCTGCGCGTTTGAACTCTTCTGAAGTGAGGATTTAATCAGTGATTGTCTGTCTCTTCTTCATTAGAGTCTGGACTCATAGCAACATCCTGTGGCTGGCCTCCCACCTGTTCTGATACCTGTAACCCAGGGCCTGCCATTAATTCATTAACACTATCTGTATCAGAGTCATCAAGCTCTTCATCATCCTTCAACTGACAAGGAGTATGTACAACACTATCCATAAAGCATTTTATATTTATTCTATTTTGTTTTGCCGATTTAGTCATTTTATAATTTATTTTCCCTGTTTTCTCCCAATCTTTTAATTCTATGTTATATTCAATAGTTTTTGCCCATGCTATCATAACTCCTTTTACTACATCTTCTGCTTTTTTAAAATTCTAGTAGGCAACTGTTATTAATTTTTGTTATTAATTTTTCATCTGATCCTGTCAATATTTTATCTAATGGGAGTAGAACTATCTCAAATACATATTCTTTTTGTCTTTTTTATATCTTGATTGAATTTGCATATATGGCCATCTATTATTATACCCTGGTCTTCCGATTGTTGTCTATTTTTACAATTGCCTTGTTTATTTAAAAGTTGTTGGAATAAATCATGCTATTTACATCTAAGGTATTTGGATGGATTATCACTTCCATTGTGGATACCCACTTGGGGATTTTCATATAATATTTCCTTTTGTTTTTTTTTGCTATGTTTGCATTGGTGCTTCTCTAATTTTGTGTCTCCTAAAGGGTGATGTTGGAGTTATTTTGTAATAGGCATCCTGCATGCCTCTTTCTGCAGTTTTCTTTCTTTCTTTGCATTCACTTATGATTTAGTAAAAGTAAAACAGAACCAAGGGAGAGGCTAAGGCCAAGCCAAGCCAACCATTAGAATGGATTATGGAATGTCAGGCCGCTTTCAAGAAACTATGAATACTATTTTCGGAGAAGCCAATCCTCAAACGTCCAGACCTGGAGGCTCCTTTTGTAGTCCAGGTTGATGCTAATGATGTGGCAGTGGGGATGTATTACTTCAATAAACAATGAGGTGGCTTTAAACCGGTGTGCATACACCTCTAGGAGATTAACTGAAACTTAAAGGAGGTGGCCAGTATGGGAAAGAGAAACATTTCCTGTGTGGTGGGCGGGCCCTACTAACCTGGAGACATTTTCTAGAAGGGGCTAAGCACCCCTTTGAGGTATGGACTGATCACAAGAACTTAGAAGCATTAAAAAACACCAGAAAGCTGTCACCCAAGCAGGCCCAATGGTCTCAGCATTTTGCCTGGTTCAATTTCTCACTGCGATACTTACCTGGGGGAAGAATTTTATGGTTGATGAACTGTCAAGACCGATCCAGTATCCAGTATCCAGTGTTAGGCCAGAGGTGATCCAAACGGTCATCCCAGTCCAACAGTGGGCATGCCCAGTAGATACCAGGGTGAAGAAAACCCAAATAGCAGAAGTACCAGAGGACTTAAAATCCCACATGGTGGAAGCACTAAAAACTGACACGTGGTTCCTAGCCCATTCTATGGAATGTACTTTATGACAATTTAGTTTGGGTAGGATCTGGACTATATGTTCCATCTTCCATGAGGGTAGTCGTCCTAGAAAGTGCCCATCACTTCAAGATAGTGGGACATTTTGGGCTCATAAAAACCCTTCAAGCCAATGGAAAGAGTTCACTCCTATTATCTTGCCATCCAGCCCTTCATGCCATTTTGGGCTCATAAAAACCCTTTGGTGAGGAGGCAACATTCATGAAAAAGGATGTTGAGACTTATGTGGCCAGCTGTCCTGTGTATGTTGCTGCAAAAAGACTCCTGGGTCAGCCACAAGGAGTGCTGCAAGCTGTGGCAAGACCCAGGGCATCATGGAAGGAAATATCTATGGATTTCATTTTTGAACTGCTGGAGAGTGGGGAACATACAGTGATTTGGGCAGTTACTGGTCTCTTTTCTAAATATGCACATTTTGTGGTGTGCCCAAAGATCCTGTCATCTAGAGTGTTGACTAAATTCATCCAACATGTGTAAAGACTTCATGGGATGTCTGAATGGATCATATCAGACTGGGGGATCCAATTCACTTCGAGGTTCACAAGTTTTTGACCCTTGTAGGCTACACCCTGAGGCTAAGCTCCACCCATCACCTGTAAACTAATGGGGCATGTGAGAGGGCCAACTCAGTGTTATAGCAGTACCTTCGCTGCTATATAAATTATCAGCAAGATAATAGGAGTGAACTCTTGCCATTTGCAGAAGTAACTTATAACAATTCAGTGCATAGCAGCACTATGATTCAGATTGATTTATGGTCAGGACTTTGTACCTATCCCAGAGCTACTTCAAGAGGGGCCCAAACACTCCACATTGAAAGAGTGGGTGGACCATTTGAGATCTAATTGGCCAATGGCCCATAAAGGCCTTGATGAGGCCCACCAAGCCCAAAGCTGACAAGAAGAGAGCTAAGCTGGTGATCTACCAAGTGGGGACAGGGACTTTCTGTCTCAATTCAGAAGTCTAAAAAGTTAGAGCCCAAGTATGTAGGTCCTTTCCCCATAGTGTAAGTTATTAATTCTGTGGCGATGAACTTGGCTTTGTCCAAAATCCTTTGGAGAATTCATCCAGTGTTCCATGTGAGCCTACTGAAACCAGAGCAATCCTCGGAACTGTGGCCTGCTCCGGTTGATCCGCCAACTGCGCTACTGATTGAAAGAGAGCAATATTTTGAAATTAAAGAAATTTTGGACTCCAGGAGGTGTCACAATCCCTTCAGCTATCAGCGACAGCAAGAGTGGAGGCACAGGGAAGGCTCACTGACCTATCACCTTCTAGGTTTCATCCCGACCACTAGCGCTGAACCAATAGCAGGCCACCTCTCACCCACACCCAGGAAGGTCCCCGCTCGGGCTGCCGCACACTTGTCATTGTGTGGCCGTGGCAAGTAGGTGATGCTGCTACTCCTCCCCATGGTCCCAATTTCTAATCCTGGTCAGGACTGGAGGTAAATGTTGCCACCACTAGATGAAGCCTCAGTCTCAGCTGGTTATGTCTATCCTGATGTACTGTGTTAGAGTGTCATTTTGTGTCATTTTGGTTGGTGGTTTGCCCCAGGATTTTTTAAATGTAAAAAATGTGCCACAGCTCAAAAAAAGGTTGAAAATCACTGTTCTAAGCTTTCAAGACCCAGGGTTGCAAGTCTAGTCTCATAGGGTATTGTGCTGCGAGGGGAGGAGTGATGGGCTCTTCTGGTAAAATATCTTTGGACATTTTCTAGGGTGTTTATGTCCGAGATGTGATGTGGGTTTCAGACTGATTCAAGAATAGGTCTGGCGAAATGCAAGGAATGACACAAAGCAGTTCATATTTATGTTATTCTTAAAAGACTCACAATGGAAGTGGGATGGAAACCATCAGCTGAAGTCTTCCTGCTGGTAGTAGAGTTAGTAGAGTTAGCAGGAAGCTCCTTTAGTCAGTCTCTCAAAGTCAGGATAAGATCTCTTTTTTACAAAAAAAAAGAGACAGAAGAAGAGAGAACTAATTGAGACATTAAAATGTACTAAATAATTTGAGATACATAAGTTAGAAGATACGCAGAAGTGAAACTTTCTTTATTGCATTGGGAATTGAGATTCCCATCAGAGAGATTTCTTAAAATGGAACAGAAAATAGAGATGACATAATTTCTATTTACAAAGCAAAACATTCTACAATAGGGCATATGTATATTTAAACAGACTGTCAAAGCTTTCTTCAGAAAGAATTCAGAGGTAAGTGGAACTCTTTTCCATTCATTCTATCTGTTAAAACATTGCCAAATTGCTTTTCTGGATTCAAGTTCAGATAAATCCAAGAAAGATGGGCAGTTAATAAATATTAAACAAAAATTAGGTAACGGTTTCTGACGTTAGGGGATGGTGCTCATCTCTGTTTCTTGGCTGAGGAAGCCAGCATTGTCCGAAGACTCTTCCGTAGTCATGCAGCCAGCATGATCACATGGCAAGGCATACAGAATGTTGTTACCTTCCCAATAAAGTATATGTATGGGCAGGAGCTGTGCTGAGTAATGAGAACTCAACAGTCTCCGGAAAGGGGCGGCATACAAATTGAATAAATATAATCTAATTTAATCTATATCATGCAGCACTCAGGCTTCAAACACGGGCTATCAGTTTTCCAACTGACAAACTCAATGACTTTAACTCTCAGCCACTATATCTTTTGGAAATATTAAATAAATGAATGAATGAATAAATGACTGACTGAATGAATGAGTAAATAAACAAATAAATACACAAACAAACAAAGAAATGAATAGCAAGCAAGCAAGCAAGTAAATAAATAAATAAATAGTAGCAAAATTTAATGAGAAAAATCATGTAATACTAATGAAAGATCCTTCATGCAAATTTACAGGGGTTAATTAATAGCTTATTGGTACTGATAAATAGCTAATCTCCTGGCTTTTCTTTATTATTTGAATATGAATATTAATATCTGAAAATATCACAATAAAATTTGATAAAAATGGGGGAGGGAGACTAATTATTATATATACACTGTAAACTTTACTCTTGTCTTACAATCATATTAAATTCAATAAGGTTGACAGGTGGTTGAGCTTTTAAAGAATATATTAGTATTTAAAAACATTTATAACTCTATGACTATCTATAAATAAAATAAGATCAACTCACAATTCTGTAGCAGTTAACTTGAACTAAGTACCACTGATGCCAGAGAATTGTAAGTAAGTAAGTAAGGTAAGTAAAGAAGCAAGCAGGCAGGCAGGCAGGCAGGCAGGAAGGCAATTATTTATTAGATTTGGTGAATTACTTAAAAATATTCTTTGAAAGAATAATTTGTCCCTGATAATTTTATCCCATTCTGTAACATTTGGCGTTGTTTACAATTTTGGGTAAAGAGGAATTTAGCAGAATTATTTATCTTTCTTTATCAAAATTAACACATGCTGGGTGAATAGCCATGCCACATTCTGTTTTGAATAATACAATGCATTACTTTTAAAGTAAACAACTTATAATTGACAGATGAATTTATATTTAATTTTCATTTAAAATAAGTAATAAATAGTTATTAATAACGATAAAATAAATGGTAAAATACCTCTATATGTTTCCTTCCACTGTTAAGTTTTATAATGTGTATTAATCAATTTTTGCCTACAATTTTGCATAATAAGCAATACCTTTCTGATGGGGTCCTTATTTTGTCATTTATTTTTCAGTTGCTTAATAATCCTAATTATATGCACAATTTTCACATCTTAGTATAGTGAAACTGATATCAAATAATACATTTTGAAATATTTTAATTCAGATTTTAAAAACAGATTATTTTGAATACTGTACACAGATTTTTCTTTTTTAATTCCTTTAAGACTTTATTGCTTTGCACCCACATCCTGATATTTTATTTTGACCATAATTTTGAGGAATGGACCATTTCAAATCTTATGCATAATATTTCGACATTTTCACTCAACCTATTACTGTTTTTGATCTGATATCTTTATATTGTATATTATAATTTATTTATTTTAGAATTCTTAACAACAAGATGAAAATTTTTGCAAAATTTTATATTATTATTACTTGTATTATGGAAATCCCCCCCCCCCCCCGGTATATATGAAATGAGTAAGCATGTTTGATGTATCCATTGAACTTTGAACGAGTCTTCGGAGAGGGGCGGCATACAAATCTAATAAATGATGATGATGATGATGATGATGAAATAAATCATTATGACAATAATTTTAACTATATTTTGACAGTAAGTAGATAATAGAGATCTGTATTGAAAACTTATTTTTCCCTAATTTGTTTCCTGTATTAAATTTTATTTCTGTTTTGGTCCAGAATGATTGAAAGAACTAGAACTGACAACCAATCTTCTGTGAGAGAATTCTTTCTCATGGGATTTTCTGATGATCATGTTACTCAGTGTCTGCATTTTGTCATGTTTCTACTTATTTATTTAGCAGCCATGGCTGGGAATTTACTCATAATTATTGTTGTGATTCTAAACCATCAACTTCACACCCCCATGTATTTCTTTTTGCTCAACCTGTCCCTAACTGATATTTGTTATATCACAGCCACGGTCCCCAAATCCATGGCAGTTTCACTGACAGATAACAAAATAATTACTTTTCCTGGATGTATTGCTCAGGTTTTTTTAGTTATTACCAGTGCATGTTCTGAGAGCTTCTTGCTTACCATCATGGCTTATGACCGTTATATAGCTATCTGCCATCCTCTGCAATATAGTCTCATGCTGAACTGGGATGTATGCAATCAAATGACAGTTACTTCCTGGGTCAGCTCCCTGCTCTATTCATTGCTACAAACAGTCATCACTTTCCAATTAAACTTCTGTGGGCCTAACATAATTGGGCAATTTTTCTGTGATATTCCACAATTGCAAAAGATTTCCTGCACAGATATAAAAGTCCATCAAATTTTGATTTGGATATTTGCATTAATTGTGGGCTCTTTTTGTGTGGGATGCATTTTTTCTTCTTATGGCTACATCATCTCTGATGTGCTGAAGATTCCATCACTTGAAGGCAGATATAAAGCCTTCTCGACTTGCAGTCCACACTTGACCGTTTTTTCTTTATTCATGACTACAGCTTTCTTTTCATACCTGAGGCCAAAATCTCTTTCCTTTCCCATTATAGACTTACTTTCTGCTGTTGCTTATACTGTTTTGCCTCCCATTCTGAATCCCATCATTTATTGCCTCCGGAACAAGGACATTCAAGCAGCTGTGTGGAAAATAATATCAAAAATCAAATGAACTTTTTAACCTGACTGAATCATCTTCAGTGTGACAAATAGTGACTGCAGGCCACTGAAGCTGACTGTAGATCTGTAGGTCAGTGGTTCAAATCTCATCACCAGCTCAAGGTTGACTCAGCCTTCTTCCATCCTTACGAGATGGGTAAAATGAGGACCCAGATTGTGGGGGCAATATACTGGCTCAGTTAAAAAGTGCTATTGCTAACATGTTGTCTTTATGTCTGAATGGTCAAACATCTGGCAACTCCAAATCTCAATCAAAAAAATGCTCTGTCCTACACACTGGCAAATGAATCAGAACATATAAGGTGAATAAACAAGAGCAGGAGGGGGAAGAGGAGTTGTTGTTTTTGTATTATAATGCAGATTTCATTATCTCAAGTATATGGCACATAGAACTTTACATATTCATATAACAGTTGAATAGGTAAGAAATAATCAGTGAAACATTTATTTTAGTCATTCAAGGGTGATATTGGGGTTATTCTTTGTATTGGCGAGATCACCCATAGATGATTTTTCTGATTTTCAATCCCCAAACCTTGAGCAATAAATCCTTCTTTAACTTTGATATAGTCTCATTGGTACCTGGTATAAACACATGCTCTTTAATGTGATCATTAAAACAGAGGTGCTTAATTATGATTCAAAACATTATAATGCTAGACAGAAATCACTCCAAAATACAATTATTTGCAGACCAAATTAGCAGAGGTGCTGTATATTCATTTGCTTTGAAGTGGTTTGTATGCCATCATCTCTTTAGGGTTACCTGAATTGTGGAAAGAACATAAAGAATTTATTTTTCCTTATTGATTTCTTGAATATAATTGTATTACATTAAACTCCTCAATATTTTTTAACATATCTTAGTTGCTCTCTTATATTATTATGTTATTTTATTATTCTGCCTTGGATTAAAGCTTTAAATATTCATACTGATGTGGTCATTACTTTTTGAACCCCAAATAATCTATGTCTCAAACTGATTGGCTGGAGAGCAGTATTAAAGTTCCCTAATTTTAACTCAAGTTGAGTTCACAATGGAACATAGTCAATATTTTCTTAATTCTGCTACTTCGTTGATGTTAATAGATATGTTGAATGGTCTTTCTTAAAATAGGAAAAATAAAAGAAAAATGTTCATGTGGATTCATACCTTTTAAATGAAATACACTTTATTTCTTCTATAAAAATAATCAATGATTTTTCTAAAAAAATATTTAGGAATGTATGCAATACAATAACACAAGGTTAAAAATAATCTAAAATCTATCTAAAACCCCAAATATTAAAAAAAATATAGTCATTCACATTCTTTCCATATACACTCATATATATGAAAGGCCAGGAGGGTGGGGGCAGTATGACTCTCTGAAGGGAGTTGATTCCAAATGGCCGGGGCTGCCACAGAGAAGGCTTACCCATAGGCCCCATCAGGGAGATGCCTAGCTGATGGGACCTGAAGAAGGCCAACTCTGTGGAACCTGACCAATCACTGGGATTCATGAGGCAGAAGATGTTGTCATAAGTAAACTGATCCTAAGCCATGTAGGGTTTTATAGGTCATGATCAACACTTTCAATTGCATACAGAGACCAATCAGTAGCCAATGCAGCTTGCTGAGTGGTGTTAAGATATTGGTATACCTTGAAAGTCCCATGATGGCTCACACAGCTGCACTGTGCACTAACTGCAGTCTCTTAATATTCTTTAAGTGTAGCCTCTTGTAGAGGGCATTGCAGTAATTGAACCTTGAGGTGATGAGGGAACAAGTGTGAGAAGAGACTTCCTGTCCAAATAGAGCTGCAATTGGTCCACCAGGCAAACCTGTGCAAATGTCTCTCCTGCCACAGCTGAAAATGGATGCTTATTTGGTTATTTTGCTCAGAAAAGACCACCCACCAGGCTGTGTGCAATTATTTTCACTTTGCATATAGATTATGCTGCAAATTCAAAATTACATCCTTGTTTTTATTAAAATGGATTTCTTTCATAAAATTAGTTGTCTAGGTATCATGTACTTACTTTGCAAAAGGATATTCCAAATATTTTCAGCCTAATCTATATATAAAGTGAAAATAATTGCACACGGCCAGGTTTTGGGGGGGAGGGTTCTTTTCTTAACAAGGTAAAAAAGTAAGCATCATTTTTTTTCAGTTCATTTATATTTTTTATGATCAAGAATGTTCAATTTAGTATATCAATGCCAAAGGTAAAAAAAAAATATTTGAGATTTGGAGCCTAAAGAAATGTAAAGTGAAGAAATTGCACACATGCATTGGTGTGGAGCTTCTCTGAGCAAAATAAACAAATAAGCATTAATTTTTTCAGTTCATTTTTCATTTTATTATGTTCAGAAATGTTCAAACTAGTAATCCAATGCAAGAAAAAATGTTGGAACTGGCAACCTAAAAATATATATATAATGATTGCACACAGCCGGGGCGTGGTTCGGGCTTTTTTGAGCAAAATAAACAAATAAGCATCAATTTTTTTCAGTTCATTTTTATATTTTTTATGATTAGGAATGTTCAATTTAGAAAATCAATGGCAAAGGTATTAAAAATATTTGGGATTTGGAGCCTTAAAAAAATGTAAAGTGAAAATGGTTGCACACAGCCGTGGGGGGGAGGGCTTTTTGTGAGCAAAATAAACAACTAAGCATTAGCTTTTTCTTATGATCATAGATGTTCAAACTAGTAATGCAATGCCAAAAGTTTTAGTAATATTTTGAATTTGGAACCATATATATATATATATATATATATATATATATATATATATATATATAGAAAAAACTGCACACAGCCGTGGGGGGAGCTTTTCTGAGTAAAATAAACAAATAAGCATCAATTTTGTTCAGTTCAATTTTCATTTGGTTGTGATCAGGCATGTTGAATTTAGTATATCAATGCCAAAGGTATTAAAAATATTTGGGATTTGGAGCCTAAAAAAAAATAAAGTGAAAATGATTGCACATAGCCGGACGGGGAGGCCCTTTTTCTGAGCAAAATAAACAAATAAGCATCATTTTTCTCATTTCATTTCTATTTTGATTATGATCAGGGATGTTCAGACTAGTAATCCAATGCAAAAAGCTATTTAAAAAGTTGGAACTGGCAACCTAATCTAGATAAAAATGAACAAAATTGCACAAAAACGGGGGGCAGGTTTTTATGAGCAAAATTAAAAAATAAGCATTAATTTTTTCATTTCAATTTTCCTTTCATTGTGTTCAGAAATGTTCAAATTAGTATCCCAGTGAAAAGTGTCATTTGAGGGCTTCTTTCTATGAGTATTTTTTTGGGGAAGGTGCTTAGTTTTTGCTGGGAAAAACACCTCATACTTGTACTGTTCCCGGGTCTATTTGACCCAGACGAAAAATGGTTGATTTTAGTGACTTAATTTTTTAAAAAAAACCTTTTGCATTGGTTTACAAATTTGAACATTCCTGATCACAACCAAATGATAAATGAAATGAAAAAATAATGTTTATTTGTTTATTTTGCTCAGAAAAGCACACACACCCCGGCTGTGTGCAATTTTGCTCATTTATATGTAGATTAAGCTACCAGTTCCAGATTTTTTGAAAACCTTTTGCATTGGTTTACCAAAGGTATTCAAAAAATTTGGAACTTGCAGCATAATCTATATATAAGGTGAACATAATTGCACAAAGCCGAGGGGGGGGGGTGGCTTTTTCTGAGCAAAATAAATAAATAAACAATATTTTTTTCATTTCATTCATTGCACCCTGTATCTCAGGCTAACTCCCAGGAAACTGTTCTGGAAGGCATCTGAGAGCATGGCTGAAAATATTATGCTGAACAAGGTTGATGCCATTTGTGATGGAAAAGTTGTCTGAAGCTTCTTCATTGTCCAGCACATGAGCCATCATACTGTCATGAAATTGACATACCATCAGGATGAATTTATAAGGGCACCCAAATTTTGACATAATGCGCCATCAACCTTCATGACTGATAGTGTCAAATGACTTAATGAGATCCATGAATGTGGTATACAGTTCACAATTCTGCTTTTGACACTTCTCTTTATTCATTCATTCATTCATTCATTCATTTATTTATTAGATTTGTATGCCGCCCCTCTCCATAGACTCCGGGCGGCTCACAACAATAATAAACAATATATAACAAATCTAATAATTTAAAAGAAACACTAAAAGCCCCATTATTAAAAGCAAACATACACACAAGCATACCATACATAACTGTATAGGCCCGGGGGAGATGTTTCAATTCCCCCATGCCTGACGGCAAAGGTGGGTTTTAAGGAGTTTACGAAAGGCGAGGAGGGTGGGGGCAGTTCTAATCTCTGGGGGGAGTTGGTTCCAGAGGGTCGGGCCCCCCACAGAGAAGGCTCTTCCCCTGGGTCCCACCAAATGGCATTGTTTAGTTGACGGGACCCGGAGAAGGCCAACTCTGTGGGACCTAATCGGTCGCTGGGATTCGTGCGGCAGAAGGCGGTTCCGGAGATATTCTGGCCCGATGCCATGAAGGGCTTTATAGGTCATAACCAACACTTTGAATTGTGACTGGAAACTGATCGGCAACCAATGCAGACTGCGGAGTGTCTTTAAGTTGTCAGGGCGCGAAGATCATGTCCACAGTGCCACCCTTTTTGCGGAAACTGCACTGTGCTTCAGGTAATAGATCCTGTTTCAGGTGGTCAGTCAGGCATTTCAGCAACACTCATGCAAGAATCTTACCTGCAATGAAAGCAGTAATATTCTTCTATGATTATTATAAATTTGTTGAACATCATCCAACATCACTAAAATCCAGGATTTCAGAAAAGAGGAGACAACCTGAAAAAGATCCCTTGGAAGGAAATCCTAAGGTGTAAATCCACACACGAAGCTTGGGGGGCCCTAAAAGGCACAATCATAGAAACCCAAAACAACACAATCCCTATGAAAAAGAAAAATAGGAAAACTAAAAAGAAACCCGCATGCCTAAACAAAGACATTACAGACAACCTAAATGAAAAGAAAAGTTAAATCCAAATATGGAAAGAAGGACACATAACCAAGGCAGATTCTGCAAACAATAAATAAGAACAGCATAGGCCCATTATTATTGTTGTTGTTGTTGTTATTTATTAGATTTGTATGCCGCCCCTCTTCGCAGACTCAGGGCGGCTCACCACAAAACCTTGCAAAGAAAGTCAATGACAACAAAATAAGTTTCTTCCAACACATAAACAACAAAAAGAAAATTAAGGAAATGGTCGCTACACTAAAAAGAGAAGACAGCAAAGAAATCATAGACAACAAAGCAAAGCTGCTCAGCATCTATTTTGCATCAGTTTCCACACAAAAAGAAACCACCAACCAACCAAGCTGTAACACAGCCACAAAAAACAGCTTTAGAACAGAGCTCAAGATATATTAAAAAACATTAAGGAACCACTTGTGGGAACTCAATGAATACAAATTGCCCGGACTAGACCCCAGCGTCCTAAAAAAATTGGCAAATACAATCGCAGAACCACTACTCTTTATCTACCAAAAATCCTGGAATGCAGGAAAACTACTAGGAGATTGGAAACAAGCCAATGTAGTCCTCATCTTTTTTAAAAAAAAGCAGGGGGGAGACCAAACCCAGATCTATCAGTCTGACTTCTATACCTGGGAAAATACAGGAAAAAATAATTTTAAAAACCCAGCTTTGCCACTACCTAGAAATAAACAAGATACTAACCAACAGCCAACATAAGTTTGTCAAGAATAAATCTTGCCAAATTAATCTCATATCATTTTTTAACACTGTAACCAAATCAGTAGACCAATGTAACATAGCAGACCTAATATATTTGGACTTCAGTGCAGCTTTTGATAAGGTAGACGACAATCTCCTACTCAGTGATGGGCTACCAACATTTTTACCCCCACCCTGTGGGCATGGCTTATGCATTTTGTTCAACATCTTCCAGTGCAAATTGGGTGCTCTGGGGTGGAGCTCCAAATTTTGTTACCGGAACTGCATTCCTGACCATTCCTGTAGGAGCCCATCACCACTCCTACTCTACAAATTGAAAAGAAACAGGATAGAGTACAGTTGGCTGTTAATTTGGATTAATAGTTGGCTGACCAACTGCACTCAATGAAGTGTCCTCAATGGATGCAAATCCACATGAAAGGAGGTAGGCGGTGGGGTACCACAGGGTTCATTCCTGGGCCCAGTGCTCTTCAAAATTTTCATCAATGAGGGAATAGAGAGGGAACGAATCAAATTTGCAGATAACACCAAGCTGGCAGGGGTAGCCAACACTCCAGAGCAGGGGTAGGCAAAGTTGACACTTCTATGACTTGTGGACTTCAACTCCCAGAATTCCTGAGCCAATCATGGTAGCTCAGGAATTCTGGGAGTTGAAGTCCACATGTCATAAAAGAACCGATTTTGCCTACTCCTGCCCCAGAAGCAGGGGCAGGCCACCAATCCCAGCCCTACCGGAACACACCATGTCTACGGAGAGGGGTGGCATACAAATCTAATAAATTGAATTGAATTGAATGTGTGCACATGCCCAGCACATACCTGTTCCTGGCATGTGATCCAGCTTCTGCCAATGCACAGAAGCCAAATCCTGCATGAAGAGGCATGTACGTGTAATTTCCTGGTGTTTTTTGCTTCCGCACATGCACAGAAGCAAAATAACCTCCAAAACTGGAGAGAAGAGCTGCCAGTCACTTGTGATCGGCAAAACAAGGTAAGATCTGCTGGCAGGGGATGCCAGCCCTATACATCCATGGCCCCACCAGGCTGCTCCCTCCTGCCAGGCCGTGCCACCCCACCAGCCCCCCCCCCGCCAGCCCCTGTGACCCCACCACTAGCCCCTATGGCTCCACCAGCCCCCTCTGCCAGCCCCCGTGGCCCCACCAGCCCCTGCCACCAGCCCCTGCAGTCCCACCAGGCCCCACTGCCAGCCCTCATGAGCCCGCCAGGCCCCGCCACTCACCCTTGCTCCACTCGTCCTGCTGCACTATTCACCCTCCCTCCCCCCACCACTTGCCTTGCCCCACCCCTCATTCATGCTTACCTGGATCACCTCCTGTAGGTACTTTGGACCCACAGTGTTAGTCTATCAAGATCTTTCTGTATTTTGAGCCTGCTCAAATTGTGGCCTGCTCTTTGATCTCCCGGGTCACAGGAGAGATGCCAGCAGTGCAGGAGAGCACAGAACAGGCTTCACAGCCAGAATGGGGGCCACCCAGTCTGCTCCCACAGCATTACAGCACGTGACTGGGACAATCTTTCCACTTCTGACTGCAGGGTACAAAGTAAGGACTGCAGAGTCTCCTGCTTGAGGAGAGAGTTGGACTAGATGACCTCCAAGGTACCTTTCAACTCAAACAAACAAACAAAAGCTAATAAATAATAAATAAAATTATGTCTGTGTCTCATTCAAATAAGTTCTTTCTAAATAATAAATAAAACCCTTGTAATTCTAAGATACCTAGATATTTTATAGTTTTTAATTTGTAATTCCAAAACCCATAGCCAGTCCATCTTGTTGGGATTGAGTTTGAGCCTGTTAGCACCCAAACAGACCCTAACAGCCTCCAGATACCGGCACATCACTTCCACTGCTTCAGTCAGTTGACACGGGGTGGAGATGCATAACTGGGTGTCATCAGCATACTGATGACAGCTCATTCCGTGTCTTCTGATGATCTTCCCCAGTGGTTTGATATACATATTAAACAGCAGGGAGGACAAGGCCGACTCCTGAGGAACCCCACAAGGGAGGGACCTCAGAGTCAACCTCTGACCCCCCCACTAACACTGACTACAACCAACCAGAGAGGTAGGTGGAGTGCCTCCAATTTCCACTCCTTCTCCCACAATGCCTCCCACTCCCAGTCCCTCCAGTAGGCACAGATGGATGCCATGGTTGATGTTATTGAAAGCTGCTGAGAGGTCATGGAGCACTAGGTTAGAGGATAAACCCTTATCCCAGGCCCACCAGAGATCATCCAAAGCAGTTTCCATGCTGTAGCCGGGCCTGAATCCTGACTGCTGAAGGCCTAGATAATCGGCTTCATCCAACAACTGCTGGAACGACACCTCCTTCTCATCAACCTTACCCATAAAAGTAAGATTGGAGACAGGACAACTGAATCCAGTTAAGGCTTCTTGAGGAGAGGGTGCACAAGTTCCTCCTTGTAGGGAGCCAGGAAGGACCCCTCCCTCAACAAAGCACTGGTAATCTCCTGGACCCAGCTCCGTGTCACCTCTCTACTGGCTGAAACCAGCCAGGAGTGACACAGGTCCAATAAACAGGACTCTGTTATACTCTGATGATGTCATCAGGGTCTGACAAAAGCTTAGGATGATGTATTTTTAAAAGTTCCGGAGATCGTGATGTCTGTTGTTTCTTCTTCTATAACTATTTCAAAATCCTTGATGTTAGTATTTTATGGTTTGGGGAAATGAATTCACACAGATTTTTCTTTTGACATAATACTGGTTTGTTGGTTGAGAGTCCAAGTCATTTGAAAGGAATGTTAGATACATTTAATTGTGTATAGATGTGCACAGATCTTAAAATAAATGTAAAAGACCAGATTTTCTGGGTTTAGAGCATGGGTGTCAAACCCACAGCATTATGTTGTTGTCATATGATGTTTCATAATGTTTTTCCAATTTGTGGAGCTAGAGTGGGCAGGCCTATATATGGTACCTCCAGCCTGCAGGCTGCCAGTTTGACACCTCTGATTTAGAGGAAAAGGGAAATAAACTGTGGCATGTTATAAAAAATAGTAAAAACTCAGGACAAGTTGATTAATTTGTATATTTTGGCAGAATGATAATTAGAGATAGGGGAAAGTTGAAGTACCTTTGAGTAATGCAAATGTTGGCAATAAGAGACAGAATAATACATGATCATTTGTATGTTTATTTTTATAAAAGAAATGACATTTGGTAAGAATGTTGTCTTTTAGCAAGGGATGTATTTGCTCTAATATAGTCATTATTCATTAGAGTCATTAGAAATTATAATTATTAGAGAGTGTATATTTTAAATTATAGAAGAGAAAAAGGACGACAAGAGAAACTATAAGATTTAGTTAATCATTATATCTCAGTATAGGCTTTATTGTGTTCCTTAGGGAATGACTTTCTGAAACACAACTGAAAACAGAGATGATGCAATATGTTCCAATTTTGTGGCAAGGGTATTTACTTATTCTATTTATTCTCTAGGAGATTGGCAGAGTTATCTTGGAAGCAAAATTAGGAAAGGTAAATAGAAACTTCTATTCACTCAGTTATTAAAAAAGACATTTTATTAAATATCTTGTAATAGAAGTTTATTTTAAGAATATATTGATATATTTGACTTAATATTGCTGCATATATGCAATACAGTGTAATGCTAGGATTGAGGGTGGAAATGAAAAAAATCAAATTGATTTGCAGGTCAAAATGTAATGTTTATGGAAAAAGAAATATATTATTATCATAATTCTGATTGAAATCCTTGAAATGACATTTAAAGGACTTCTTTAATACTTGAAATATTGAATTTATCATTGTAATTATATTAAAAAATTACCTTGCTTGGAAATGCCTATATTTTTAGATATTTCCGTAGTATATATTTCAATTATTAAATTTTCATCAGAGAATATATCTGTGCAATTAAAAGAGAAAATACTTTATTGAGTTTATGTAACACTAATACTCTTTAGCTAGTCAGACCAACAATTTTAATTTTCATTTGTAGTGATGCAACTTAAAGATATTATTTTTAATTTTAAGGAAGTGTTTTAACAAGTTATCAAATTATTTAAGAGCAATTTGTTGAACATAATATTAAGTGAATTTATTGACTATTAGAATATGCTGCTGAATGTATAATATCAAAAAGGACATGTTTAAGAAGGGTATGTTTAAAATCATCTTATATAAAAGACTCAGTCAGACTGATATAAACTTTACTCTGCAATCCTATATCCACTTATAATGTGTTGAGCAAGATTTGGTACCTCTGTTGATCTTTAATCATACTTTGTTTTTATGCAGAACAATTGAAATAAAAAGAATGGCCAATCAATCCACTGTGACTGAATTCCTTCTGATGGGTTTTTCTGATGACCATGATGTACAATTTCTGCTCTTTTTCCTGTTTCTATTTGTATATCTGATAGCTTTGGTTGGAAATTTATTCATTGTATTGGTTGTGATCCTGAATAACCACCTCCACATACCTATGTATTTCTTTTTGGTCAATTTATCCTTGACTGATATTTGTTATATCACAACCACTATTCCCAAATCAATGGCAGTTTCATTGACAGATAACAAAATGATTACTTTTCCTGGTTGTATGGCTCAAGTATTTTTAGTTATTGCTTGTGTAGGTTCTGAGGTTGCCTTGCTCACCATCATGGCTTATGATCGATACGTAGCTATCTGCCATCCTCTGCAATATAGCCTTATCTTGAACTGGGATGCATGTAATCAAATGGCTCTTGCTTCCTGTATTAGTTCCCTCATTTATGCTACGTTGCTAACCACCATAACATTTCAATTGCATTTCTGTGGATTGAACGTCATTGAACAGTTTTTTTGTGATGTTCCTCAACTACAAAAGATTTCTTGCACTGATACAAAATTTAATCAAATTTTCATGTGGGTAGTTGGATTCATTGCAAGTTCATTTTGCACTGGATTTGTTTTTGCCTCTTATGGTTACATCTTCTCAGTAATTTTAAAAATTCCATCCACTCAAGGTAGATATAAGACCTTCTCAACTTGCAGTCCACACTTAACAGTCTATTCTTTATTTATAATTACATCTATGTTTTCATACTTGAGACCACAAACTCTTTCTTCACCCACAATAGACTTACTGTCTGCTGTTTTATATGCTGTTTTGCCTCCCGTTCTGAATCCCATCATTTATAGTTTGAGAAACAAGGATATCCAAGAGACAGCATGGAAAGTGGTGTCAAAATCTAGTTTGGCATGTTGAGTATTCTCCCAGTCTGGTTAGCCAGGTAATATCAGGTGACTAGATCAAGGCAATGATTACAACAGGAAAATATGTCTCCTGGCTTTAGTCTCCTGATATTTCCTTCAAAATTAAAATGGACCCCCCCACCCCCTTTTTAGACATTTGCAAGGCTTTAAAAATCTGATTATATGCCTGGTCCTGATTTTACTGATGATTTCACTGACAATCATTGCAGTAATTTTGTTGGTATGTGTGTGTATGTTTTAAATAGTTTCATAATTGTTAATTACCAAGAGTCAGTTGATTGAGACATGTCTGTATAAAAATTAAATTTAAAAAAATCATTAAAATTAAAAGGAACTTCAAGATTTGGTTGATCCATTTTCACTGGAAAAAAATATGTATATTATTGTCAGTGAGAATATACAGAGAATATGAATGATTTCCCTATTTGCACATTCCATCCATGGTAATCTTAGTTAATATTCAAAAGCTTTGTGAACCTCTTTGATTATTGTGAGTGATTACATGCAATACTGGTAGATGGGATAATTAAAGAAAAAACTTAGTATGTGATATTTTATATGATCATTGAACAAAGTCCTCTATTCTTCTTGTTTATTATTTTGACATCAATACAATAATTCTTTAATAATAATAATAATAATAATAATAATAATAATAATAATAATGATAATAATTTATCAGACTTGTATGCTATCCCTCTCCGAAGACTTTATCTTTTGGAATTATTTTGTTTCTGTAGGATTAGAGTTTACCATTTTCATCAATTAATGATTTCATTTATTGGCATTTTGATGGTATGAGATATTATTGTAAATGTACCTTTGGATTTCTTGGGCCTTTATCAAATACAATCAGATACTATATGGTATTTTTCTATTTGTTTTTGGCAGAGAGTAGGGAGTCAAAGCTGTTGCCAAAGATGCACCTCTTTTCAAAAGACCAGGCAAATGTATTGTTGAGTTTGTGTCCTCAAAAGAAATTGGATCTCATTCCTCAAATAATGTTTAGTTACAGAAATAGTTAAATGGACTAACATTTTTTGGAATATTGGATTTTTGAATACTAAACTTTAAAATTACTGAATGGTAACATTATTAGTGATAATATCAGTGCTTCTACTAGTACTAATGATGTTACCTAGTGGAATAGAATGGAATGGAATAGAGTAGAGCAGAATAGAGTAGAGTAGAATAGACTAGACTAGACTAGACTAGACTAGACTAGAATAGAATAGAATAGAATAGAATAGAATAGAATAGAATAGAATTCTTTATTGGCCCAGTATGATTGGACACACAGGGAATGTCAACCTTTGCTATGCTGCTGCATTCTTTTTGCTTGGTTGTCATAGAGTTGGGGTGGGGTTAGAAATCAAGGGGGGGTTGGGAAGTGTGCAGGAGGAGAGTTAAGTTTCGATTTCCTGGGTGCCAGGAGGAGACTGTTAGATGGAAAATTCCTGAAGAGTGACGGGAGGGGCAACATGTGCCACCTGATGAATCTGAACAACAGAGATTGGGCAAAAGCCAAACAGGGGGTGGAAAGGGTTTTTTTTATATATGCTGCATGGCACCATTTTCCTCAGACTTTGCTTTTCTTTCGATGCTTCAAGTTCTGATTTTGATAAATACACTTTTTGAATCTTTCTTTCTTTCTTTCTTTCTTTCTTTATTCATTCATTCATTCATTCATTCATTCATTCATTCATTTATTTATTTATTAGATTTGTATGCCACCCCTCTCCATAGACTTGGGGTGGCTAACTCTGAGGTTTTTTTGTCTGAATTCTGACTGGCAGCTTGACAGAATTTCTCTTTGGTGCATATCCTCTCAGTGTACATAAAATAAAATATATATTTGTCAAGAACCATGAGGTACAACACTTAATGATTGTCATAGTGTTCAAACAAGCAATCAGGAAATAATCAATATTAATATAAATCATAAGGATACGAGCAACAAATTACAGTCATACAGTCATAAATGGGAAGATATTGGTTATAGGAATTATGAAAAAAAACTAATAGTAATAGTAATGCAGACTTAGTAAATAGCTTGAAACTGGCGAGAGAATTATTTGTTTAGCAGAGTGATGATGTCCAGGGAAAAAACTGTTCTTGAGGGTAGTGGTTGAAACAATTTATGTTCAGGATGTGATGAGTCTGTAAATATTTTCATGGCCTTCTTTTTGAATCATGCAGTATATAGGTTCTCAATGGAATGTAGGTTAGCAGTTATTGTTTTTTCTGCAATTCTGATTATCTTCTGAAATCTGTGTTGGTCTTGTTGGGTTGAAGAACCAAACCACACAGTTATAGAGGTGCAGATGACAGACTCAATGATTCCTCTGTAGAACTGTATCAGCAGCTCCTTGGGCATTTTGGGCTTCCTGAGTTGGCACAAAAAGAACATTCTTTGTTGTGCTTTTTTGATGATGTTCTTGATGTTAGGGAACCATTTTAGGTTTTGTGATATGATAGAAAATAGAAATTTGAAGGTCTCAAAGAAAAGAGTGCCAACCAGCTTGTAGGTCATGACCTTCTCATGATCTCGCCCACTGGTTTCATGTAGATATTAAATAGCAGGGGGGAGAGGACCGACCCCTGAGGCACCCCACAAGGGAGAGATGTAGAGGTCGATCTCTGACCCCCACTAACATCGACTGTGACCGGCCAGAGATGTAGGAGGAGAACCACTGAATAACAGTGCCTCCCACTCCCAACCACTCTAGCCATGAAGGCACCTCTGCAGGTCCCCAAGAAAAATGGCTTTTCCTTCATCAGAAAGGTGAATGCCATTGGCTCGGTAGAAACCTGGCCTAGAAAACCTAATCTGGGGATGCTTAATAATACTGCATCCCAGTTCCTTTACAATTTTGCCTATTGCCCTATTTATTGTCTTCCTAGTCTTGTCAACTGCCTTCAGATTTACTGCATTATGCCACACAATCCTTGGAAGGATTTCACAAAGCACTCAAAGGTCCTCGCTGGCTTGACAGATCACTGCCAAGCCCTTCAACACTCCAAAATCATTGCCACCCAAGTGCAAGACCAACCACTTGGGAGCAACCACAGAGTGGTGCTTACCCAGTAATAAAGGTAGGAGCCCCTTTCAGTGGAGGCCTTTCCAGCACAGCCAGACCATATTGGTCCAATGGCCCAGCGACCATAGTTCCCTCTAAGCTGAGCAGGTGAGCAATCGCTCACTTAAAAATCATCATCAACTCAGAGTTTTCCAAACCTGCCCAGAAGCCGAGAGGGAAATTTTATTATTATTTCTGTGTCGCCCAGTCCCGAAGGGACTGCCGCTCAGACACTATACTTTTCCGCCCACCCCAAAAAAAATTTAGAGAGAACACTGCCGGCGACAGCTGTATCCTGATGACAGATATCACAGCTCTCCTTCCAGAAGATCATTCTGTGGCCACAAAGCAATACCTTAGGTTTCCCTCTTGACAGCATATCTAGAAGTCAGAATGATAGGAGTTAGTCACAGCTGGGAGAAGGGCTTGGTTGACCGTATTTAAGTCGGGAAAGCACACAACCTACAAAGTAGCAGACCAGTTGCATAACATGCACTCTCTTTGAGGACACAGCTCCAAAACTACAACTAGGGGGGAAAATTCTAGGAAGGTGAGGTCCTATCTGATGTTAGAAGCCATCCACTCAGGTGGCCAGTAAGAGTGACACCACCTGTCACCAAGGATGATCCCGAAGCCAAAAGCCCCAGCAGCATCAGACCATAGCTACAACTCAGCTTCCAGAAGAAGTTCCTGATGCCAAAAGGACACACTATTGAATTGTTCCAAATACTTCAGACAGGTGTGAAGATCTTCTTTGGCGCCAGCACCAAGACATACTCTATGATGAGGCACAATCAACCCCTTCATGGCCATGTACAGCCAACATAAGAAGGGCTGGCCCAGGGCGACTACCCTACATGCAAAGTTTAATAGACCTGCCAGTTCTTGTAGTTGTCACAGTGTAACTTTGTAGCTATCTAAGGCTTCCACAATCCTACTTCGTAGCTTGTCCAATTTTTTACTGGGCAGTCTACAAGAGGTTATAGCTTGTGCAGAAATGGATAGGTTAATGATAGAAATTAAAAATACAGTGATCCCCCGGTTATTGCGTCCCCAACCATTGCGAACAGGGTAATTTGCGATTTTTCAACCCGGAAGTCAAAATACCATCTACGCATGTGTGCCCTTTTTTTTCTATGGGCACGCATGCGTAGATGGCAACCGGGAGATCAGCTGCTGGGCGGCTTCCCTGGGTCTTCCCCCTCTTGCTGGCATCAGCGAGGAGTTTCCCCACCGCCCACACAAACTCCTTGCTGCCGCTCGCCCGCCCTTCGCCTGCCCACGCCGTTCGCTCCCCCTCTTGCTGGCGGGAGGGCGAGAAGCCCTCCCCAGCACCCGCTCGCCCGCCCTTCGCCGCTCGCCCGCCCTTCGCCCTGGCGGAGAAATTCCAGCCCCCACCTGGTCCCGCCC
The DNA here is from genome assembly GCF_031021105.1 of Erythrolamprus reginae. Classification (NCBI taxonomy): domain Eukaryota; kingdom Metazoa; phylum Chordata; class Lepidosauria; order Squamata; family Dipsadidae; genus Erythrolamprus; species Erythrolamprus reginae. The sequence goes on from NC_091963.1 coordinate 122,342,843, forward strand.
GATCCTCCTCCCTGAGGCAGCTCGCCCTCCCATGGCCGCTTCCTCCACCCTCCATCGCAAGCCCTCGCCACCGCAGCCAACACGCGCTGCGATCTTCAAGCCCGGCTCCTTTCGGCCCAGCATCCCGGGCCAAGCAGCTGCCTTCCGTGACTGAGCCTGGCTGGCCCGGAAGATCGTAGCACGCGTTGGCTGCAGCGGCGAGCGAAGCCAAGCCGGCAGCAATGTCGCCGCCGCTGCAGCCAACGCGCGCTACGATCTTCCGGGCCAGCCAGGCTCAGTCACGGAAGGCAGCCACTTGGCCCGGGATGCTGGGCCGAGAGGAGCCGGGCTTGATCCGCTGAGCCTGGCTGGCCCGGAAGATCGTAGCGCGCGTTGGCTGCAGCGGCGGCGACATTGCTGCTGGCTTGGCTTCGCTCGCTCGCCGCTGAGGAGCCGAAGATTGGGGGGCGGCGCGGCGAGCGAAGCCAAGCTGGCAGCAATGTCGCCACCGCTGCAGCCAACGCGCGCTACGATCTTCCGGGCCAGCTAGGCTCAGCGGATCAAGCCCGGCTCCTCTCGGCCCAGCATCCCGGGCCAAGCGGCTGCCTTCCGTGACTGAGCCTGGCTGGCCCGGAAGATCGTAGCGCGCGTTGGCTGCAGCGGCGGCGACATTGCTGCCGGCTTGGCTTCGCTTGCTCGCTCGCCGCTGAGGAGCCGAAGATTGGGGGCGGCGCGGCTCTTTTAAAACATCGCCGCCGACATGGGGGGCTTGCTAGCACCCCCCCAAACCCGGGTTGGGGGTTCGGGGGGGTGCTAGTGAGCCCCCCATGTCGGCGGCAATGTTTTAAAAGAGCCGCGCCGCCCCCCAATCTTCGGCTCCTCACTAGCGCTGCGGAAGTTTAAAACACCATCTGCACATGCGCAGATGGTGTTTTTACTTCCGCAGCGCTACTTCACGAAAACCCGCTCGTTGCGGGGGGTCCTGGAACGGAACCCTCGCAACGAGCGGGGGATCACTGTAAAGAAGAATCTGATCTTTACAAGTGTTGGGAGAGGTTGTATTGGTGGTTAGAGAAAAAGAAAAACACCGTGGTTAATGTACAATAGAATAATATTTAATTGACAAAGCCATTGCCTGGTAATAGAATTTATTGTTAGTATAAAGGTATAAGATATTTTTTTATAATTTAAGACGTGTATTTTTTTCATAACTGGCATATATAAATAATTTAATAGAGCTATAATAGAATGTTACTATAGTTGGAAGCATTTTTCCAATAGGATGTGCTGCAAATCCGTCCAAATACTGTTTGTTTTTTGTTTTTGTTTTTTAAAAATGTCTTTGTGTCTCTTTATGTATTATATGTATATAAATAAAGACAAACTTTAATTTAAAAAAAAAACAAGACTGCACAGTAGAGTCGAGTTCAATACCTAGAAAAGTGATCCTGGAGGCTAAATCTTCTCAGGGGCCAAAGGGACCCCCAAATAAGAACACAAGGCTCCAAAGCCTGACATAAGTCTGCGGAGAGGGGCGGCATACAAATCTAAATAAACATAAACAAACAAACAAACAAACATAAGTGTGAGGTATTGGCCTGTACGGGCAGGGCCCACCACTAGGAAATCGTCCAGGTAGTGAATGATGGACTTGGAACCCATCCGTCTCCTGCGCGCCCACTTGAGCAAGGAGTTAACGCACTCAAAAAGCACGCAGGACACGGAACAGCCCATAGGCAGTGTCCTGTTGACATAGAATCCTCCCTCAAACTGGAAACCCATGAGCTCAAAGTCATCCAGTTGGATGGGTAATAGTCTGAAAGCTGACTTAATGTTGCACTTACCCAATTCCACATGCCCGGACCATGGATACAGCTGCATCAAAGGAAGTGTACCAGACCAAGCAGGTGCCCTCCGATATGAAGTCGTTCACTGACTCCCTCCGGGGAAAGGACAAGTGGTGAATTAAGCGAAATTCACCACTGGCCTTTTTGGTGAGCACAACTAAAGGGGAAATCCTGAAAGTGGGAATGGGCAGTGACAGAAAGTCGCCCAACACCCAGCCCTCTAACATTTTCTTCTCAATCTTGTGCCTCACAATGTCTTCACATCCCCCAACTGACTTCAGGTTGCTGGAGGTGAAGGCAAACCCTCCTTAAAACCCCAAAGAAGTGCAGCTGTGCATTTAGGGGTATGTGTGATAACCCTTTAACAAGGCCTCCAATCTGTCCAGCTTAACTGGGCTGGGGCTCTTTTCCTTGAGGCGAAGAGTGTCACTTTCCTTGAGCACTATCCTTGCGAGATTTTGCCCCCCCTAGTGTGGAAGCATCCTTGCCTAGCAAGGTAGTTTCTTGCTGTGATTATGGAGTCAGGGAGGGATGTGTTTAGCCATGTTTCACAGACAAAAATAATTTTGAAGGTGTCGTTTTTTAGTAGTAGTAGGAATTTGGGTATTTTTTTAACCACACTTTTTACATTGATTAGTTTGCATTTGAGATTAGTATTGGATTCCCAGTGCATGGCTGTTCTTCTGGTTTCTGGCTTGTACATTTGCACGTTCTCCTGTTTCAGCACTCAGTGCCAAAAAGGTTTGCCAATATTGGTCTATTAACATTGGGGTAAGGGAGCAGAGGTTTTTAACTCTTCTCTGTAACTCTAATATAATTGTTATAATAGTTCCTGTGGAGATTTGCAGGTTGGACATGACTAATTTCCCACTAGCAGGAATTCCTGCCTCATTACCACTTTTAGTTTGTTAATATCTGCTGTCTTGCTGGGATCCAGTTGTTCTAATTTTGTCAACTCAATTACAGTATAATTCATTTAAATCAACACAAATGGCATTGGGCATTTTGTCTTGATGCTATAGGAAACTCTGTACTGAACACAGAGTTGAATAAGATGATTTTTACTATACAAAAGGTTGTTTAGAGTAGGTAGCAGAATGAATGAAAATCAGTATAAATATGACAATGAAACACAGGCTGTTGTCCAAATACAGCCCATTATATTATTTTATGATTTAATAAGTTAATTATTCTTAATTAACTTAATTAACTAAGAAAGCAGGTATGATTCTATAATACAATTGCTAAGACTAGTGGGAACAATAAAGCTTCAACATGGATTTTTGATGGTTCTCAGGGGATGATTCCCTAAAGCTACAGAAAACAATAGTGATAAAATATTTCTTGGTCTGTGCTACATATGAAAATCATATTCAAGAAAAACGGTACACTGATCTTCAAAGAGAACAAAGGTAATTACAATATTTTTACTTTATCTCCAAGAATTATTTCTTGGAGTTGTAAAGGTGTTCAATCTTGGTTCTGAGAATAACATTGAGTGTAAGTAATTGTTAATAACATATAGTGTAATTTTAGAAAGTGTTCTCTTTTAAACATGATTACAATATAATCAATGTATTTTTTTATTTGAATAGTGGCAACCCATGTTATCGTTATTATATTTATATATTTTAATAGTGTTATGATAGGAATGTGATTAAAGGCCAGATACATTATTGTTTTAATAGTAGCAATAGTATTTAGTATTTCATACTTGTCATTAAAAAGTATCTCCAAATGTATGTATGTATACGTATTGTGTTTGCTTTTCAAGTTAGTTTTTCTACTACCTCTTTATTATCTGAGATAAGTAGTTATTATTACCTACTTATCTCACAGAAAAAAGAGGCAGTAGAAAAACTAACTGGAAAAGCAAAAACCATTTATCCAATGTTCAGAGAAAAGCCAGGTAAAAAAAAATCTATTTTTCAACAATATTGATCTAATATGTTTCAGATGAGCGAATCTTCCAGACTGAGCAAATAGTGTACTGTACTTATGGTAAGTTCTCCTTAGATGATTTCAGTAATAAGTACAGTCTGTCAGATATCACAATCTTAAACTTTTTTGACCATAATTTAACTTTATTCATTAGTTCATGATGCTAAAATGTGTAAGGATGTCAAGCAGTTCCTGCCTCCCAATGCTGCAATTATAATACAATCAGGTTTCTTATTTGTTTGTTCATAAAAAGTATTAGCTGCCCATCTTGTCACTCATTAACTCGGAGCGGCTCAATACTGTAACTTTCATTCACACTGCCCTATATCATAGAGCAACTAATTATTTAGCTTATTGACTCTTTCATTGAATTTCAAATTGTTCATTAATCACTCAACTTTTACTATATGAACATGAATAAATACTACTTTCAGTAATACTATCCATTGACACTTAGGAAACTATATTAACTTTTTGGGGAACCTAGCTTAAACACTGTAACAAAGTAAATATGCCAATTCTGTAAATTTGAAGGAGATATTCAGAAAGGTGATGAAGTAAGGATTTTTCTCCCTGGCCTCACATGTGCTTTAGAAAGTTGCCATGTGAATATTTAATGTAACTCTTAATGTTTTCAGCAGGTTATACTGTGTTGATAGAATCACAATACAGAGGCAGAGGTACATCAGTTGCACTCATTTCTTTGAACAGCAATAAGAATCTCTGAGCACCTTCGTGCCTATCTTTTTTTTTAACCTTTCTGTCTCTACTTTATACCTATGTTATGTTAAAAAATACTACAATACTATACAGTGGTACCTCTACTTAAGAACTTAATTTGTTCCGTGACCAGGTTCTTAAGTAGAAGCAATTTTTCCCATAAGAATCAATGTAAAAGCAAATAATGCATGCAAACCCATTAGGAAAGAAATAGAACCTTGGAATTTGGGTGGGAGGAGGAAGAAGAAGAGGAGGACAGTCGCTGCTGAAGGAAGAAGGTGAGGTGAGGGTAATAAAAAAAAATCCAAAACTTTAAGGCTTTAAAAAAAGAAAAGAGGGAATCTGAGGCAGCAGCCAGAGAAAGGAAAATGCTCCGTTCACTCTGGGCTGCCCAGAGCGAAGGGAGCGTTTCTTTTCTCTGGGCGCTGGCAAAGGTTTATTCCCTCTCCAACTGCCCAGAGAAAGGAAAATGCTTTGTTCACTCTGGACTGCCAAAGCCTCCTTAAACACCACCAAAAGGCTCCTCTGGCAGCCCAGAATGGCTGGGATTAAAGGGGGAATGGCAGGAAAGTGGCCGGTCCTTTGTGCTGCTCTCAAATTTCCTGGGAAATTTTTCCAGGCTTGGGTTCTTAAGTAGAAAATAATTCTTAAGTACAGGCAAAAAAATCTTGAACACCCAGTTCTTATCTAGAAAAATTCTTAAGTAGAGGCGTTCTTAAGTAGAGGTACTACTGTACTTGTATGACAAATAAATAAATAAATTGACTATTTTACATATTTCAATATTTCATTTTTCTTGCTTAAAAGCAATAAAGATATCTATCTATCTATCTATCTATCTCTCTTTCTCTATCTATCTATCTATCTATCTCTATCTATCTATCTGTCACATGTCTTTGCTGAATTTGAAAATTAAGGGAGACTAGGATAGATCTATTTCGGCCTTATTCTGGCCTCATCAGCTAGCCATAACCTTACTGGGACTTGAACTTGCAGCCTTTCCCTTGTATGGCAGAGAATTTATTTATCTATCTATCTATCTATCTATCTATCTATCTATCTATCTATCTATCTATCTATTTGATTTTTATGCCGCCCTTCCCCTTAGACTCAGGGCGGCCTACAACATGTTAGCAATAGCACTTTTTAACAGAGCCAGCCTATTGCCCCCACAATCTGGGTCCTCATTTTACCCACCTCGGGAGGATAGAAGGCTGAGTCAACTTTGAGCCGGTGATGAGATTTGAACCACTGACCTGCAGATCTACAGTCAGCTTCAGTGGCCTCCAGTACAGCACTCGACCTGCTGCACCACCCCAGTTCTTCTAGGTTACAGTATCCTCTAGGTTACAGATTAACTTCTAGGTTACAGTATCCAATCCCTTCAGCTCTCTACCAGGGAAGGGTTACATCACAACTCCTTTTTTGCCTCTTGCCTTTAAATATGTTACATACATACATACATACATACATACATACATACATACATATATACATACATAAACATATGTGGTTAATAATGAAAAGAAAGGGAGACTACTATAGATCTATTTCAGGCTTATTAGCCTTCATCAGGTAGCCACCCTTTTTTATAGTGGGATTTGAAACTGGGGCTTCTGCCTTGTAAGGCAGAGGTGTTAGCCATTAGCTCAACTCCTATATCAGCTTGTATCAGGGAAGGGTTATGTGTGATTTTTTGTCGAATCAGCCTGGTATGTCACAGCTCCTTTTTGCCTCCAGGCTCCACCAGGGTCCATATTCCAAGGCAGATAAGTTTTTTATAGCTGACAACTATAATCTATAGATGTAACATATTTTGCTGATAATGAAAAGGAAGGGAGACTACTATAGATCTATTTCAGGCTTATTAATCTTCATCAGGTAGCCACACCCTTTTTTTACTGGGATTTGAACCTGGGGCCTCTATCTATTAGGCTACAGGCTCATCTCCTGTATCAGCTTATTTTGATGAGATCTCACTTGTCATCTTCAGGCTGGTGCTTTTGTCCTTGTGCTAGGGCGAACACAGTGAGACCTGAACTGCCTATTTATATATATATAGTAATAAATCAATGACTTCTGGAATGTTAAATATAATTTGCTATGCGACACACACTATTGGTATCCCAATCCTACAATATTATTAAATGAGAAATTTATAAAATGGTATAGAAAATATTGTGAAAATTATATTCTTCACTAATTCATTTAACTATTTTCTACAGGATTCAAATAGACAAAAATGGTCAACCAATCTTCTGTGACAGAGTTTGTTCTGATGGGATTTTCTGATGATCCAGATTTGCAAATATTGCATTCTATGATGTTCCTTATTGTTTACATAACAGCTTTAATAGGGAATAGTCTCATTATAACAGCAGTGGCAGCGGACCGTAATCTTCACAGTCCCATGTATTACTTTTTGGTCAACCTTTCTATTTTAGATATTTGTTCCATCTCTTCAACAGTTCCAAAATCCATAGCTGTTTCATTGACAAACAACAAAGTGATTTCCTTTGCTGGATGTGTTACTCAAACCTTTTTAATCATTATATTTGTTGGTGGTGAACTTGCTTTGTTAACTATCATGGCTTACGACCGTTATGTAGCTATTTGTCATCCTCTGCAATATAGACTGATAATGAATTGGAATGCCTGCATTCAAATGGTAGCAATCTCCTTTGTATTAAACCTGATCCATGCAGTGTTAGAAACTAGTTTGACTTTTCGATTAGATTTCTGTAAGTCCAATGTGATTGGCCAATATTTCTGTGATATTCCTCAGCTACAAAAGATTTCTTGCACAGATACAAAATTCAATGAAACATTGATCCTTGTTAGTGGGTTCTTTTTGGATTCTTTTATTTTTGCATTCATCTTTGCTTCTTATACCTATATCTTTTCTGCAGTGATGAAAATTCCATCAGTGCAAAGCAGGCATAAAGTTTTTTCTACCTGCATTCCCCACCTAGCTGTTTTTTCTTTATTTATCATCACTGCAGTATTTTCCTATATGAGACCCAAATCACTCTCTACCCCAGTTGTGGATTTGCTTTCTGCTGTTTTATACACAATCTTGCCACCAGTTTTGAATCCTATTATTTATAGCTTCAGGAACAAGGATCTACAAAAGGCTCTTAGGTCTTTAAAAAGTAATCATTTTACAACATGATTGCAATCACTAATGTCTATGAAAATGATAGGTTGGGTACAAATATAGTGCAATTAAGCATTTGCAGTTTCTTTGTATTCATTACTAATATATTTCACTGACATAATTGATTTTAATTTGAATGTGATTTCTTTTATTCAGGATTTAATAGCTTTATAGATGTCATTAAGCATAACACCCATATTTCTACCAAATGAAGTGTATTACCTGATTTTCCCACCTCCTGTTTTTTGTACAGAACAACAATGCTTTTGAATAGATTTGGCTAAAAGGGAAGTTGATCAGAAATCACCCAATATGTTTCCAGAAATGAGAATGAATTAGTAGTTGGATCAACATACTACATTTGCTGTTTAGATAGAGAGAATGATAGACATGTCACACATTAGATAGATAGATAGATAGATAGATAGATAGATAGATAGATAGATAGATAGATAGATAGATAGATAGATAGATAGATAGATAGGATGGTACATTTTTTCTGTAACACATTGTAGAACTATATCTGCAGTTATTAAGAAAGAATAGAATACAATAGAATAGAAGAGAATAGAATAGAATAGAATAGAACGGAACGGAGTGGAATGGAATAGCCAAATTGGAAGGAACCTTGGAGGTCTTATAGACAATACCTGCTTAGCCAGTTCAGACAAATGGTTATCTGACCTCTTTTTAAAAACTTCCAGTACTGGAGCATTCACAACTTCTTGAGAAAAGTTGTTCCATTGATTAACTTTTCTAACTGTCAGGGAATGCTCAGATCTGGACTGGTCTTGACTCCAATTGGAGTACAGAGTCGGCTGACAATGAGTCAGCCAAGGTGACAGGGGCCCATCTTAGTCCATCTGTTTGGAGTGAGTTTGACCTGGTGACACCTGATGAAGTGGACAAGGCCATTGGAGCTGTGAGTTCTGCCACCTGCTTGTTGGACCTGTGTCCCTCCTGGCCAGTTTTGGCCAGCAGGGAGGTGACATGGAGCTGGGTCCAGGAGATTACCAATGCTTCTCTGATGGAGGGGCCCTACCCGGCTCCCTACAATGAGGCACTTGTGCGCCTCTTCCTCAAGAAGTCTTCCCTGGACCCAGCCATATTTAACAACTATCGTCCTGTCTCCAACTTTCCCTTTATGGGGAAGGTTGTTGAGCAGCTGGTGTTGCTCCAGCTCCAGTGGTCCTTGGAAGAAGTGAATTATCTACACCCTCAGAAGTCAGGAATCTAGCCCAGGTACAGCATGGAAACTGCTTTGGTCTCACTGATGGATGATCTCTGGTGGGCCCGGGACAGGGGTTTATCCTCTGTCCTGGTGCTTCTTGACCTCTCAGTGGCTTTCAATAGCATTGATCATGGAGGGGCTGGGAGTGGGGGGGCTGGGAGTGGGGGGCATTGTTCTATGGTGGTTCTCCTCCTACCTCTCTGGTCGGTCGCAGTCGGTGTTAGCAGGGGTTGCAGAGGTTGACTCCAAGGTCCCTACCCTTTGGGGTTCCTCAGGGGTCAGTCCTGTCCCCCCCTGCTATTTAATATCTACATGAAACCGCTGGGAGAGATCATCCAAGGGCACGTGGTGAGTTACCACCAGTATGCTGATGATACTCAGCTGTACATCTCCACCCGGTGTCCACTCAGTGAAGCAGTGGAATTAATGTGCCGGTGTCTGGAGGCTGTCAGGGTCTGGATCGGTGCAACAGGCTCAATCTCAATCCAGACAAGACAGAGTGGCTGTGGGCATTGCCTCCCAAGGACACATCGATCTGACGGTTCATTACCCTGGGGGGGAGAGGATTATTGATGCCCTCAGAGAGGGTCCCCACTTGGGCATCCTCCTTGATCCACAGCTGACTTTAGGCCACTATCTTTCGGCTGTGGCAAGGGGGGCATTTGCCCATATTTGCCTGGTGCATCACTTACAGCCCTATTTGGACAGGGTGTCTTTGCTCACTGTCACCTAGAGGTTCGACTACTGCAATGCTACATGGGGCTACCTTTGATGAGTGTTTGTAAACTTCAAACCATGCAAAATGTAGCTGCATGAGTGGTTATGGGCCTTCCAAGGCATGCCCATATTTTGTCATCACTTCACGGACTGTATTGGCTGCCGATTGGTTTCCGGACACAATTCAAAATGTTGATTATGACCTATAAAGCTCCACATGGCATAGGACCACTATCTCTGCCGCATGAATCCCAGTGACCGGTGAGTCCCATAGAGTTGGTCTCCTTAGTGTCCCTTGTCAATGTTGGCTGTTGGGACCTAGGGGAAGAGCCTTCTCTGTGGGAGGCCCAGCCCTCTGAAGTCAGTTCCCCCTGGAGATTTGCATTGCCCCCACCCACCTTGCCTTCCAAAAGAGTCTAAAAACACATCTTTGCCATCAGGCCTTGGGACATTACACCTTCCCCTGTCCAATGAATGTCATTAGCATGATTATTTTGTGAATGTGAATAAATGTTTTAAAATTAGAATTTTAAGAATTCTTTTTTTTAAAAGCATATTCATTGGACAAACTATTGTTATGTATTTTGGTATATGTTGTGAGTTGTCCCGAGTCCACAGAGAGGGGCAGCATACAAGTCCAATTAAATAAAATAAAAATAAATAAATGTCTCCTTAGTGTTACATTTCTTGATTAGTTTCGACCCATTGCTTCTTGTCCTACCCTCAGGTGCTTTGGAGAGTAGCTTGACTCCCTCTTCTTTGTGGCAGTTCCTGAGATATTGGAACACTGCTATCATGTTAACCTTTAATTCATTTATTTTTACTCCACATTTATCTCATAACAACACAACACATATTACCATGAAAGACACATCCATAAATTACATTTCTTTCATAAAATCAATAGCTTATTTTAACTTCAAATATTACATTAATCAGTCTGATCCTATCATCTCTTTTCACTCTCTTCTTTCTCTCTACCACTCTCATCTCTTTTCTTACATTTCTTCTTCCCCTTTCTACCAACTTCTCCTCTCCACCTCTTCTCTTTCCCCTTTTCTACTTCTTCTTTCTCCTTCTAAGTCCTTCCCTGAGCGAATCTATTGTACTGGATATTATATATAACAAATTGTATTTCTCTAATTTTATCCACATTATTATTGTATTTCTTAGTTTTTAACCTCATACTCATACTATTAAGCCTTTATTTTTGGTATATGTTGTTTATCTAATGCTGTCTCCATGTTTAGTTTTATCATCTGTGTCGTCCAAATTTATTTTTCACATTTTCCTTCCATTTCTTTTATTCATACTAACTTAACCCTATCTATACTCTTCCTCTAACCATCCATACTTTGTAGGATTCTGAATCCTCCTTGTCTTTAATTTTAATTGTTGATTGTCATTTCTGCACAGTCCATTATTTTCTTCAGTACCACTCCTTCGGTCAGTTTTGTATTTAGTTCCCCTTTTTAGATGCTATTTGAGCAGCTGTCATCACATGTACAATTAAATATGTTTCTTCTTTATTGAATTTCTCTGGTAAAATACCCAATAAAAATATTTATAATAGCAAATAGATTCAAGAAATTTCTTAGTGATTTCATCCACACAGGTCAAAATGGATTTCTTCCCAAAAAATCAGATCAAAGATAATTTTGAACAATTTAGAATATTGTGAACACCACTCAAAACAGCAAATAACTTTAATGTTTTTGGATGCTCAAAAATAATTTGATAATGTGAACTGCCAATTTATGAAACAACAAGTAGAATACAAGGATTTTGGAGAAAGATTTGTGGTTGTTATAAAAATAATTTATAATAAGCGAATAGCAAAAATAATAATCAATGGGGAAATAACCGATAAAGAGATTATGAAAGGAAGAAGGCAAGGATGCCCATTATCACCATTGTTTTATAAAAATATTTTTATTAGATTTACAGTGATACCTCATGATACGAACTTAATTGGTGACGGGAGGAGGTTCGTAAGGTGAAAAGTTCGTAAGATGAAACAATGTTTCCCCTAGGAATCAATGGGAAAGCGATTAATGCATGCAAGCAGAAAACTCACCCCTTTTGCCTCATTGCTGCCGGCATTCAGATCGTTCGGGGGTGGGTAGAGGAGGGGGGAGACGGGGGGGGGGAGAGAGACAGTGCAGACTGCCCAGAGGGAGCCTCATGGGTGGATTGGGTAGACAGTTACTGTCCGGCTGCAATGACTCAAAGGGAAGGGAGGCGGAATACGGGAGGAGGAGGGAGGCAGCCTCCACGCTCCAGGAGCTAATTGGCCAAAGACGTTCCCAGCCCAGCGCTTTTACATTGATCCCTTGCTCCGCCTCCCTCCCAGCCTCCGGACCGCATTCGTCTTCCTCCCGCCCGCAGCCGACTGACCGTGGGATCCTTCCCGAGCTCGGAGAGCTTCCTGGGAATGAAAGCTCGCGAATGCAACAAGGGCGAAAGCCAGTGCTGCGAAGACCAGGCGGCGCTCCAGAGCCTATGCGGCATGTTAAAGACTGCCTCCTGCCTGCCCCTGCTCTTCTGCCAGAGCGGGGACAGGCAGGAGGAAGTTATGCCGGATACGGGCGATGGGTGGGACAGAGGGGTGGGGTTAAGCCTCCTTTGGCGGCTGGGGAGCTGCGCGGCTTTGCCTTTTGCTGGGAGGGCAAGTGAAGGGCCGGATCTCCTGCCTCCTGCCTCCCCCCCCACCCAAATGTCTCCGCTGTAGCAGCTGCTACAATAGACTTCCACGCCTTTCGTCCGTGCCTGGCGGGAGGTGAAGAGTGCTTTGCCCAGTGCAAAGTTGACAGCAAGCAGCTCCCCAGCCGCCAAAGGAGGCTTAACCCCACCCCTCTGTCCCACCCATCGCCCGTGGCCGGCATAACCTCCTCCTGCCTATCCCCGCTCTTCTGCTGGCCACGGGCGATGGGTGGGACAGAGGGGTGTGGTTAAGCCTCCTTCGGCGACTGCGGAACTGCGCGGCTTTGCCTTTTGCTGGGAGGGCAAGTGAAGTGCCGGATCTCCTGCCTTTTGCCCAGCCAAACCCCCAAATGTCTCCGCTGTAGCAGCTGCTACAATAGACTTCCACGCCTTTCGTCCGTGCCTGGCGGGAGGTGAAGAGTGCTTTGCCCAGTGCAAAGTTGACAGCAAGCAGCTCCGCAGTCGCCGAAGGAGGCTTAACCCCACCCCTCTGTCCCACCCATCGCCCGTGGCCAGCAGAAGAGCGGGGATAGGCAGGAGGAGGTTATGCTGGCCACGGGCGATGGGTGGGACAGAGGGGTGGGGTTAAGCCTCCTTTGGCGACTGCGGAGCTGCTTGCTGTCAACTTTGCACTGGGCAAAGCACTCTTCACCTCCCGACAGGCACGGACGAAAGGCGTGGAAGTCTATTGTAGCAGCTGCTACAGCGGAGACATTTGGGGGTTTGGCTGGGCAAAAGGCAGGAGATCCGGCGCTTCACTTGCCCTCCCAGCAAAAGGCAAAGCCGCGCAGTTCCGCAGTCGCCGAAGGAGGCTTAACCACACCCCTCTGTCCCACCCATCACCCGTGGCCAGCAGAAGAGCGGGGATAGGCAGGAGGAAGTTATGCTGGCCACGGGCGATGGGTGGGACAGAGGGGTGGGGTTAAGCCTCCTTTGGCGACTGCGGAGCTGCTTGCTGTCAACTTTGCACTGGGCAAAGCACTCTTCACCTCCCGACAGGCACGGACGAAAGGCGTGGAAGTCTATTGTAGCAGCTGCTACAGCGGAGACATTTGGGGGTTTGGCTGGGCAAAAGGCAGGAGATCCGGCGCTTCACTTGCCCTCCCAGCAAAAGGCAAAGCCGCGCAGCTCCCCAGCCGCCAAAGGAGGCTTAACCCCACCCCTCTGTCCCACCCATCGCCCGTATCCGGCATAACTTCCTCCTGCCTATCCCCGCTCTTCTGCTGGCCACGGGCGATGGGTGGGACAGAGGGGTGTGGTTAAGCCTCCTTCGGCGACTGCGGAGCTGCTTGCTGTCAACTTTGCACTGGGCAAAGCACTCTTCACCTCCCGCCAGGCACGGACGAAAGGCGTGGAAGTCTATTGTAGCAGCTGCTACAGCGGAGACATTTGGGGGTTTGGCTGGGCAAAAGGCAGGAGATCCGGCGCTTCACTTGCCCTCCCAGCAAAAGGCAAAGCCGCGCAGTTCCGCAGTCGCCGAAGGAGGCTTAACCACACCCCTCTGTCCCACCCATCGCCCGTGGCCAGCAGAAGAGCGGGGATAGGCAGGAGGAGGTTATGCCGGCCACGGGCGATGGGTGGGACAGAGGGGTGGGGTTAAGCCTCCTTCGGCGACTGCGGAGCTGCTTGCTGTCAACTTTGCACTGGGCAAAGCACTCTTCACCTCCCGCCAGGCACGGACGAAAGGCGTGGAAGTCTATTGTAGCAGCTGCTACAGCGGAGACATTTGGGGGTTTGGCTGGGCAAAAGGCAGGAGATCCGGCGCTTCACTTGCCCTCCCAGCAAAAGGCAAAGCCGCGCAGCTCCCCAGCCGCCAAAGGAGGCTTAACCCCACCCCTCTGTCCCACCCATCGCCCGTATCCGGCATAACTTCCTCCTGCCTATCCCCGCTCTTCTGCTGGCCACGGGCGATGGGTGGGACAGAGGGGTGCGGTTAAGCCTCCTTCGGCGACTGCGGAGCTGCTTGCTGTCAACTTTGCACTGGGCAAAGCACTCTTCACCTCCCGCCAGGCACGGGCGAAGGACGTGGAAGCCTATTGTAGCTCGCCCATGGCCGGCAGAAGATCGCTCTTGCCCGGCTTCACACGAGGCATCAGGTCAGCATTCTGGGCGGGCGGGCAGCGGACGAGGAGGGGGAAAGCCTCCTGCAGCAGCTTCCACAACCGCCGGCTTCCCCGCTGCCCACCCGCACAGAATGCTGACCTGATGCCTCACGGGGAAGCCAGGCAAGAGCGATCTTCTGCCGGATATGGGTGAGCGGCGGGGAGTCGGGGCTGCTGGCAAGCGCCCCAGCCCGGCTGTAACCTTTTAAAACAGCCGGGCGGCTCCCCAGCAGCCTCCCGAAGCCAAACGCCAAACCCGAACTTCCGCGTTCGGCTTCAGGAGGCTGCTGGGAAGCCCCCCGGCTGTTTTTAAAGGTGACATCCGGGCTGGGGGGCTTCCCAGCACCCCCCCAACCCCGATCCCGGAAGTTCGGCAAGAGTTCGGGGTTCGGGAGGTTGTTGGGAAGCCCCCCAGCCTGGCTGTCACCTTTTAAAACAGCCGGGCGGCTTCCTAGGAGCCTCCCAACGCCGAACCCGGAAGTTCGGGTTTGGCGTTCGTAACTCGAAAAAAGTTCGTAAGAAAAGGCAATTTTTTTCTGAACCCCGGGTTCGTATCACGAGTTGTTCGTAAGACGAGGGGTTCGTATCTTGAGGTACCACTGTATTTACATTTAAAAACATTGAAAAAGAAAATTAAACACCAACTTTGCATTCCTTTTGTGCCTTGTTATTTTTGGAATATATTCAGTTCATTCTTTTGTAATAAAGTCCAGTTATTCTTCCCAAACAATAACAAGTTAGGAATCTGTTTCTAAAAATCCTCCTTTTTCTGGCTTTCCACTTTTTCAAGACCAGCAGCTGAGCAGGTAATCATAACAATTTTCAACAATAATAATTATTCCTCCAACCACCAGATGGTATCCTCTGTTCTGTCTTCCAGTTCTGCCTTTCTGTTTGATTTCCTTGTTTGTTTATTATTATTATTGTATCAGGCATACAAATCTAATAAATAATAATAATAATAATAATAATAACAACAACTATTATTGTTGTTGTTATTATTATTGTTATTATTATTGTTGTTGTTGTTATTATTATTGTTGTTATTATTATTATTATTGTTGTTGTTATTGTTATTATTATTATCAACAATACAACACAGCAAACGATATCACTATGCTGGATTTCATATTTCATCACCAGTCATGCCAATGCCAGTAAAGCAGCCTTTTGCAATTGACAGATGGAGATTTTGTCAATTCCAATGCTTTTCAAATTATTATTATTAGAAACATAGAAACATAGAAGACTGACGGCATGCATGTTTAAATTTAGTTACTGTGGATTTGCCAACCACGTCTGCTGGAAGTTTGTTCCAAGGATCTACTACTCTTTCAGTAAAATAATATTTTCTCATGTTGCTTTTGATCTTTCCCCCAACTAACTTCAGATTGTTTTCCCTTGTTCTCTGATGTCTACACTTCAGCCAGCTGCAAATCCACTGAGCCATTATTGTCGTTGTTATTGTTGTTGTTATTTGATATAGTATAAATGATTCCACATTTATTTCTCCTGTACTATAACTGTATAATATTACTGTAATTGAATTTATGGAATATTTCACAACATAGTCTTCTGGGGTTTTTTTTGTTGGATATGATTACCTGCCACAACCATTGCATCAAACTATTTCTCACAGAGATATATAATAACCCACTCACAAGCATACACCTAAATTTATATCCTACACTAATTGTTTATTTAATTAGTCTTTTCTGAAGTCTGATATAGTTATTTCAAAACGTTTGCAACTGGGGACATGAAAACAGAGCTATTTTGTATGTAAGCGATGCAATACTGTTGGCTGGGAACATGGAATATTTGAAGAGGATATTTGATATTTTATACATTGCAAAATAGATAGCAAACTAGCTTTTTTCAATGGAAAAATGGTATGTTTCTCCATTTGAATCTTTTTCTGTTATTTATACCTCTAAAGAAAGTATCTTAGCCCTCTAGATATTTGCAGGTGACTGCATGTGATGGGAGAATACAGTTGAAGAGATCCAGTTATAAATATAGTCATTTCATTAAATCCTCAATTATTCCTAACTAATACAGGGCTTACAAAGGTTGCTTTTAAACAGCATGTTGTCTCTAAAAGATAACAGATACATAGGTACCTTTGAGTCAGTTTGATGCCTGAAGTTTGGAAACTTCAGCTCGTGCAGAATGTGGCCACAAGAGCAATCATGGGCTTCCCTAGGTACGCCCATGTTTTGTTAACACTCTGTGGCTTACACTGGCTGCTGATCAGTTTCTGGTCACAATTCAAAGTGTTGGTTATGACCTATAAAGATCTACATGGCATTGGACCAGACTATCTCAGGACTCCCTTCTGCCGCATGAATCCTAGCAACCAAGAAGGGGAAGAACCTTCTTTGTGATGGCCCTAGCCCTCTGGAATCAACTCCCCCCCAGAGATTAGAACTGCCCCCACTCTCCTTACCTTTTGTAAGGTCCTGAAAACCCACCTATGTCACCAGGCATGGGGAAACTAATATACCTCTCAGCTATTATGATTTATGTATGGTCTATTGGGGCTGTATGATTGTTTTTTACTATAAGGGTTTTAAATACTGTTTTTAACATTGGATTTGTACTCTGTATATTGTTTTGTTGTGAGCCGCTCCGAGTCTTCAGATAGGGGCGGCATACAAATCTAATTTAATAATAATAATAATAATAATAATAATAATAATTCATTAATTTTAGTATTTCACTAATTTTTCTAGCTGCTTCTTCTCAATTCTGCCATAGACATCGCAATCCCAGGAGACAGCACAATTGAAGAAAAGCAGCTAGAGAAATTAGTGAAATATGAAGATCTAAAAATCGAGCTGCAACGACTCTGGCATAAGCCCGTGAAAGTGGTCCCAGTGGTACTTGGCACGCTGGGCGCAGCGCCAAAGGATCTCAGCGGACATTTGAAAACCATTAGAATTGACAAAATCTCCATCTGTCAATTGCAAACGGCCGCTTTACTGGGATTGGCACACATTGCCGCTACATCACGCAGTCCTAGTCCTAATTTGATTTGTATGTTGTCCCTCTCTGAAAACTCAGAGCAGCTCACAACAACAAAACACAATACAAATCCAATGATTAAAAACAAGGAGGTGCTTATACAGTTCTACAGAGGAATTATAGAGTCAGTCATTTGGACCTCTATAACTGTTCTTGTTATGTTCACCAAGACAAATTCCTTGTGTTTTCAATTACACTTGACCAATAAAATTCTATTCTCTTCTCTTCTATTCTATTATCACTTTACAGGTATTTAAGAGAATTCTAACATGCATTCTTCTGCCAATTTGAATATCATTTGAAGATAAAAATTGGAGGTTATCACAGGAGAGAAGGAAATGATTTAAAAGATAATTAACTAACTTGCATATTAGTTAGTAAAACTCTTGATAATGTTGGGAAACAAAAGCCTCCAAGGAGTATTTCCTTGAAGAATCACAGATAACAATTAAGTTTTTAAAATGCTATTTGCTTTAATGAGGCCCATATTTAATGATGGCAGAAAATTTAAGTGAGTACAAACATCTCTAATTCTTTTGAAGAAAAGTACGGTAAGTGTGGCTAGGATGCTCAAGTAATGAATTGGTTCTAAACAATGTGAGATCTTATTTTTGAAATTGCTGTTTTTTACTAAAATAACTATATTTTAAAATCAAAACATTTTCTAGTGAGAAAAATATAATGGTAAAGATGAGAAACTCAGTTGCTCATTTGTAAGTAAAGATTTGTTTCATACTGTAAAACGATGATGAACTTTATATAAATACTACAGAATATAAAGATGAATCTTATCTATTTCATTAAGAACTTCAAGTAGCTAATGTTCTGAAAAGAAAAGAATTCTGATTCTAAGCATGATTTCTATCATGCTAAATAAATTTAAAAAGTCCTCCAAAAGAGACTGAATGGTAATCAATGTAATGTGAAATCCAGTATAATCAGTTTTTTTTAAACGTAGTGTTTACTTTTCTGATAAGAGAACACAGGACACAATCTAAAAGTATATTTATCCTTTCCATGTATCTAGTTTTAAGTGAACTATAAACAATTCTAAGATAGTCAGACATCTATGTAATTAATATAACACTTCATCTGATCTAATAAATTGATTGATTATTCTTATTGATCCTGTCATGCCCAAATATGATTGTTTTCTATGCATTTCTGGAATACTTCAAAATTCTGTGTATTAGTTTCAAAGTTTTGAAGGAGACCCATAAATTTATAAATCAAAAATTCTACATCTTTCCTAAACAACAAAAACATCCAGACATTATATTTTAGATAAAGGCAGAGGGGGCAAAGTGAACTGTTGCTTTTGTTTGTTTCTGTTACAAATAGGATACCAACATTTTGGAAGCTTGATTTTCAAATGCCATATATTCAATTTTATATTATCTGTCTAAATTAAAATAACTAATTGCAGTGAATTCCTATTTTGTATGTGAATAATATGAGGGTGGGTGGGTGGAAGGATAAGTTAGCTGAGAATATGGCAACTGTTTGTGTCTGAGCCATTGACAGTGTAAGTGGAATATTTGGAATGTATAATTCATATTGCAAGGGGATGGGAGAGATATAGGAATATGCCTCATCTTTCATGTTCTTGCAAATTGGTGTTTTGTAGGAATAAATCAGTGGAATGACCAACCACACTTCTGCAAGACATTTTGTCCTGATGGGATTTTCAGATGACTGGAATTTGCAAATTTTGCATGGTGCGATATTTCTTTTTGTTTACTTAATCACTTTAATGGGGAATTGCCTCATTATAACGGCAGTGGCATTTGATCACCATCTCCACAATCCAATGTATTTCTTTTTGGTGAACCTTTACTTGGTAGATATTTGTTCTATCTCTACCACACTCCCCAAATCGATAGCTGTTTCCCTCACAAACAACAAGGGAATTTCTTTTGGTGGATGTGTCGCACAGGTCTTTTTCATGGTTACATTTGTCGGTAGTGAGCTGGCTTTGTTAACTATTATGGCGTATGACCGTTATGTGGCCATCTGCAATCCTCTGCAATATAAAATGATTATGAATTGGAATGCCTGCATTCAAATGGCAGCTGCCAGTTGGATTTGCAATCTGATCCATGCAGTGCTGGAAACAGGGATCACCTTTAGATTAAACTTCTGTGACTCTAATACTATTGGCCAATATTTCTGTGACATTCCTCAGTTACAAAAGATTTCTTGCACTGATATAAAAGTCAATCAAATTCTGATACTTGTACTTGGGTTCTTTTTTGACTCTTTTTGTTTTGGACTCATCTTTGCTTCTTATGGTTACATCTTCTCCACCATAATTAAAATGCCATTGGTCCAAAGCCGACATAAACTTTTTTCAACTTGCACTCCTCACTTGACTGTTTTTTTTGTATTCATAATGACAGCTGTGTTTTCATACATGAGGCCCAAATCACTTTCATCTTCTACATTGGATTTGTTTTCTGCTGTTTTTTATACCATTTTGCCACCAATTTTGAATCCCATCATTTATAGCCTCAGAAATAAAGACATCCAAAAAGCTGTCTTGAAACTCCTGCAAAATGTCATATACAATATAGATTGTTGGCAAAATATCAATTTTTATAAAAATTAAACATATTCTCTGGGTTATCTTGTCCTGCAATCCAAGTGGCTCCCTTCCTTATGATCTCTTGGAAGGTCTTAAACATCTGCCATGTTTTCCAGCTTTAAAATAGAGTGATTGTAGACCTCTTATCAGAAATATTTTGTATATGACATGGAGCTTCTTTCTGTCTGGTAATACACTTTTGTTCACTTGTTCACTTTATTATTTCTTGTTCATTCATAATTCTTTTGTAATGTAAGCCATTTTAGAGTTGGTAGACAGTTTAAGATTAAAGGTTTTCCTCCTATTTGATATGATAATTGGTTCATTCAATATTTATCTGATGGCATAAATTTATTTCCATATAAATAAATTGTATCTACACAGATGTGGTAGGAGTACCACATTCAAGTATCATTCGAATTAACATATTGAGTGGAACTCCAACTCCTGGAGTCATTACATGAAGCAGATTATCTAGACCCATTTCAATCATGCTTCAGGCCTGGCTACAGCATGAAAACTGCTTTGGTCATGCTGATAGATGATCTCTGGTGAGCAAGGGGTAGGGGGCATTCCTCTACCCAGTGTTTCTTGACTTCTCAGCAGCTTTTGATACCATCGACCATGGTATCCTTCTGTGATGACTAGAGGGACTGGGAGTGAGAGGCACTGTTTTATGGTGGTTCTCCTCCTATCTCTCTGGCCATTCGCAGTCAGTGTCAATGGGAGGACAGAGGTTGACTCCTAGGGTCCTCCTTTGTGTGGTGCCAAAGGGATTGGTCCTCCTATTCAACATCTATATGAAACCGCTGGGTGAGATCATCCACTGGGATGGGGTGAGATATCAGCAATATACTGATGATACCCAGCTTTATATCCCCACCCCATGTCAATTCAATGAAGCAGTAGGTGTGATGTCCCGATGCCTGGAGGCTGTGAGGATCTGGGTGGGATTCAACAGACTCATGCTCAACCCCAACAAGATTGAATGACTGTGGGTGATGTCTCCAAAGAACTAGACCAACTATCCATCTCTGGTCCTGGGGGGGGACAAAACCCCCTCAGATCAAGTTCAAAATCTGAGTGTCCTCCTAGATCCACAGCTAAGGCTTGATCAACATCTCTAAGCTGTAGCTAGGGGGCTTTGCACAGGTTCTTCTTGTGCATCAGTTATGGCCCTATCTGAACCAGGAGGCTCTTTGTTGGTCATTCCTGTACTTATCACCTCTTGACTCAACTATTGCAATGTGCTCTACATGGGGCTACCCTTGAAAAGCTTTTGGAAACTTCAATTGGTACAGAACGCAATCACACAAGCTATTGTGGGTCTGCCTAGGTACACTCACATAACATCAATGCTCCACAAGCTGCACTGGCTTCCAATCAGTCTCTGAATACAATTCAAGGTGTTGCTTATCATCTATAAAGCCCTACATGGCTCAGGGCCAGACTATCTTTGAGAAGGCAGCTTCTGCCGCACACCTCCCAGGAACTGATAAGAGCCCACAGAGTCAACCTTCTCCAGGTCCTGTCAATCAAATAATATTGACTAGTGGGTTTACGGGCAAGGACCTTTTCTGTGGTGGCTCTGGCTCTATGGAACCAACTGCTTCCAGAGATTTTTATCCTCCCCACCTTACCGGCCTTCCACAAAACTGTAAAGACCTAGCTCTTCTGGCAGACCTGGGGCCATTGATGGAATGAGATACTGCCTAGATCAGGCCATGTGTGAATGTGAGACTATGTATTTTTATTAGGGTTTTTAATAAATGCTTTTATCCCACTTTTAAATGTTGTCCTTTACTTGCTGGAAGCTGCCCAGAGTCCTTTGGGAGTTGGGCAGCATATAAGTAAAACAAACAAATAAATAAATAAATAAATATTTCACAGGTATCAAAATAAAAATGATTAATTATGTAGAACTCTTTTTCTAAGTTGTATGTGATTATTGGTCACTATTTTAAATATTGTCTATTAAGAAAATTATTCTAGATGTAGAACATAAGTTCTACATTTCCTGACAATCTTCTTTTCATTTATGACTTGTTTAGTTTTAAATGCTGAAATCCAGATCAAGTTAATTGTTTTGCTTGCCCATTGGTTGCCGATCAGTTTCCGATCACAATTCAGTGTTGGTTATGACCTATAAAGCCCTTCATGGCATTGGACCAGAATATCGCCGGCTCGACTTACCGGCCACGGCGCTTTTGCAGAAGGGCCGGGCAGACACTGGACCCTTCTGTGGCGGCCGCCATTTTGTTTTCGGCCGAAATCTCGCGAGACGAGATTTCGGCCGGGAAAGCCAGGCCCACGTGGCCTGGAATGACGTGGGGACCGGGCGGGGCTTGCTGGCCCTATTTAAGGGCTGCAGGCCCCGGGCCAAGCCTTTTCGCCCGGACCCAGTCAAGAGAGCAGACACTTGGCTGTCTGCTCTTGGAGCCTTTCGGCGGCCGCGTGGAGGCGGCCGTCATTTTGGGCCTCGTTGGAGGCTTGCGGTGGCACTGCTCATCGCGGGCAGCAGGCTTCGGCCCATCCGAGGCTGGCGGTCTGCCCATCTTCAATAGGAGCTCTTGGGCAGCAACGGGCTTGCGGCAGGAGTCCCGCGTGAGGCTCCCACCCCCACCCCGCTCGGTAAAAGGCGGCCGCGTGTTGCGGTCGCCATTTTGAGAGCCTCATCGGAGGCTCGGGGAATGGTTTGGGGGCTTCGGGTCCGGCGGGAAGGCCGGGCCTTGTGCCGTTTGGCTGTTGCCCCCCCCTATTTTGGGGGGGATCATTCTGGTAGCCCCCTTGGGGAAGTGGGGGGCTAGGGTGGAGGGCTCGCGTGTGCGGCCCCTCCCGGTTCATGGCCCCCGAAAAACAATAAAAATAAAATACAACATAAAATAAAATAAAAACGGAGGACGGTTGGGCCCTTGGTGGCAGCTTCCTGCTGCTGCGCTGCCTGTTTGGGCAGAGGCCTTTTGCTGCCCTCTTGGGGCCTGGGTGGCCCCAGTTCCCTCATGTGTAAATTAAGAACCATGGTGTACACAAGAACATATTAATCATAATAATAATGAGACTGATGATGGTTGGAATGATTTCATATATTTATATGGAAACATGGACATATAACGGCAAGAAAAGACCTATTGGTCCCTCTAGTCTGCCCTTGTTCTGTTTCTGTATTTTATCTTGGGATGGATATATGTTTATCCCAGGCATGTTTGAATTCTGTTGCTGTGGATTCATCTACCGGGTCTGCGGGAAGTTTGTTCCAGGCCTTTACTATTTCAGTAAATCATGGCCAAACTTCAGTACAGTTATTGTCTAACTTAATCATTTAAATATTGTTGCCACTCGGTCCCAGTTTCTTGGGGTTTTTTCGGGGGGGTGGGGGACACCTAACCAGGTTTGCCCCCTCCCCCCCGGCTCCTAGTGCGGGAGCACAGGCCCCTGGGGCAGCTTTTGCCAGGGCCTAGTGTGTCGGGGGCGGGGGGTTTGACCCCGCCAACCCAGGCCAGAGGGCCTCCGTCCCTTTTGACGGCTTACCCATCGGGGCCAGGGAGATTGGACATGGGGGCCACCACAGGGTGGGACCCGTTCGCTGCATGTCATGGGCTTGCTGCAGAGGGGCTTGTTTCCCCCCTTTTTGTATGTACAGCCGTGCGTGCGGGAAGGCGGGGCTCCCATGCCGCTTCAATGTGCCCCTGCCCCTGAAAGGGGACGGTTAGGAGGGGAAGGGGTCCAGGGTACAAACCCCACCTACGGGGGGGGGGGGAAACTGGGCCCAGCCCATTTAATTACAAAAACAACTACAACAACAACACTGGGGTTGGTTGAGGGACGACCACCCTCGCTCGAGAGCGGCCGCTCTCTTGCTAGGTTTCTCCAAGGGATTCAGGATCCCTTACATGGGGGGTTCGAGCAAGCCTTTGGGTTCAACAACCTCAGGTTGGTTGTGGGACATAACGGCATTGTTCGGTCTGGGATAGCATAAGAGGTGGCCATGGGGAGGGGCCTTGGGCCCTTCCCGGAGCCGCCCTTCCCGAATCTTGGGGTCTCCCCATTAGGGGGGGTCCCCTGACAGGTGGGTGATGAATCTAGGTTGATTCACCACTTGTCTTTTCTTAAAAGGGAGTCAGTGAAGGATTTCGTTCCTGACGAACTTTGTTTAGCCGGCTCGCATCGTTTGAGGCGGTCGTGGCCATGGTAATGCAGTGTGGGGATGGAGCCCTTATGGATAAATGCGACATTAAGTCAGCATCCCGGCTCTTCCCCATGCACCCGGACGGCTTCGAGCTGTTGGGCTTCCATTTCATGGGTGTTTTTAAGTGGTCGGGGTTTTACCCACGGGTGGCTCCTTTCTCATGCTCTCTTTTGGGAGAGCTCGAGCACCTTCTTGGAGTGGGCGCTCAGGAGGCGCAGCGGTCTGGGCTCGGCGTTCACTATCTTGAGGGTTTCTTGATGGTGGGGACTGCGCGGTGCAGAGCACTGCTTTGCTCTAATGCGGGTCTTCGAAGCCCTTTGCGCTCTGTTGGGGGTGCCTTTAGCCTCTACGGGGACTGAGGGCCCCGCCACCGGGATTACCTTCCTCGGTATTGAATTAGACTCAGAGGTGCAATCTTCTAGTTTGCCCCTGGTCAAGTTGGCACAAATCAGGGATCACCTTGGTACGGTTCTGGGGCTGCGGGAAGGTCACTCTTCGGCAGCTCCGGGACCTAGCTGGGATACTTCATTTTTGCCCGCCGGGTCGTGGTGCCGGGCGGGGGTTTTTCTAGGTGGTTATGTACTGCGATGAGGGGGCTCTGTTTGCCCCATCATCGTACCCGCTTATGTGCAGGGGTCAGGGCTGACCTCTGCGTGTGGCGGAGTTCTTAGAACGTTTTAATGGGTTGTCTTTTTGGAAGCAAGAGCTTCTTTTGGAAGCTGATTTGCAGTTGTGTTCTGGTACTGCATGTACTCGTGCTTTGGGTTGTGTTGGGTGACCAGTGGTGCTGGTCTGCGTGGCCTCCTGAATGGGGCCTCTTCTTTGGTTAGGGATTTGACCCTTTTGGTAGCTCTCCCCCTTGATAGTGGCTCTAGAGCTTTGGGGTGAGCGGTTTGGGGGCAAGACTGTGCATTTTGGTGTGACAGCCTAGTGGTTGTCCATGTTGTGATCGCCCTGTCCTCCAAGAGGGACAGGGTCATGCGGCTTGCCCGCCAAAAAAATTTTTTTTTTTTTTTTTTTTTGGGCACAGGTCCTTGTCCCTGACCACACTGTTTTTAGCTAGGCATGTCCCCGGGTTAGATAACGGGGTTGCTGACGCCTTGTCCCATGGTCAGTTGTCCTGGTTTCGGACCCTGGCCCTGCGGGCACGTATGTCGCCAGGGGCTTTTTCCTGTCCACCTTGGGGCCGGGGGGCTCCTGGGCAGTAAAGAGTGAGGCTTACTGGGCTACGGCACTCTTTGGAGTGTCTGGCACCCAGGGGGGCTTAGCAGCGGGTAGGTGAACTGTTTGGGATGGCAGGCAGTATACGGGTTACCCCTATAGCTGGCCTGCCCCAGTTGTGTACCTGGCCATATTTGTGTCCAGCTTAGGCAGCGTGGCCTTTCGGTTAGGACTATTGGGTCCAGGTTGGCCGGCTTCGCCTTGTTTAAGGCGGGGGCGGGGTTATTGGTTTTATGGCGTCTTCCGCAGTGTGACAGTGTGGGAAAGTTGGGCCGGGGCCGCATTGCGGGCCGCCGGGTCAATTTGGTGCCTTCCATCTCATTACTTCAGTAGGTGGGTGCTAGTATGTAGGGTTTGGCCAGGCCAAGTATGGATCCCGCCATTAGGGAACGCCGTTCTCGAGAGGCGCTGCCACTAGTGCGGTAACGGCGTTCTCGATACGGAGGATTCGGGAAGTCGCTCGCCGGCGGTCAACGGCCTGTTTCAGGGTACGAACGGCCTGTTGAGGGTCCCGGGTAAGATCTTAGGCCAGGTTCCTCTGTTGGTCCCCTTCTATTCAACCCCGCCAGGACGCGACCGACGGTGTTGCTTGGGGTCATGAGCGCTCCGAGACCACTCAGCAACAAGTTACCATCGGGGGTGGGGACCCTGCCGTCGTGGCGGCTGGGTCCTGGTTGTCTGGCTGGGGAGATGGGGTGTGCGGTGGGACGGGCGTTTCCACCGCTTGCTGGGAGGGCGGCATCCCATTGCTGCGCCCAGGTGGTCCTGGGAGGGCGGCATCCCATTGCTGCGCCCAGGAGGTCCTGGGAGGGTGACATTTCGTTGCTTCGCCCAGTTGGTCCTGGGAGGGCGGCATCCCATTGCTGCGCCCAGGTGGTGTCGGGGGGGCGGCATCCCATTGCTGCGCCCAGTTGGGCTGGGAGGGCGGCATCCCATTGCTGCGCCCAGTCGGTGGCCAGGGGCGGTATGCCATTGTTGCGCTCAGAGGTGTGCTGGGAGGGCGGCATCCCATTGCTGCGCCCAGTCGGTGCCGGGGGTCGGCATCCCATACTGCGCCTGAATGTGTGCTGGGAGGGCGGCATTCCATTGCTGCGCCCAGTTGGTGCTGGGAGGGCGGCATCCCATTGCTGCGCCCAGTTAGTGCCGGGGGCGGCATCCCATTGCTGTGCCTGGATGTGTGCTGGGAGGGCGGCATCCATTGCTGCGCCCAGTTGGTGCTGGGAGGGCGGCATCCCATTGCTGCGCCCAGACGGTACTGGGAGGGCTGCATCCCATTGCGGCGCCCAGGTGGGGGGTCTTGCACCGTGGTGGCAAGGACCTGTGTGGGCCTGGGGGTCGTTTCTTCGATCTGCCAGGTTCGCGAAGCCTGCAGTGGCTTCGCACTGTGCGGCCCTCCACGCAAGTGGTGTGGTCGAGATCCTCTCGGGGATCGCTTGGTGGGACGCCATTTCCCTTAGGGACCTTCACCGGGTTAGATGGGGAGTTAAGGCCCCGGGTACGGTAGTCAGAAAGTTAGGCGGGGTGGTTGTGGCCCATCCCCGCATCACCATAGATCAGCTGTGGCTTTACCTGGCTGCTGGTCTTCCTCTGTCAGAACTGAGGAACACCTTTTTCCTACAGGACCTGCAGTGTCTCTGCGTGAGCTGGCGCAGATAGAGGGGGGAGTCGGGGGGCCAAGATAGAGATCTGACCCCCGCTCCGTGGCAGGTTAGGGGCGGAAATCTGGGTGGTGGTTCAGCAACTGCGCGTTCTCCCTTGGGCATCTTTGGGGATGATTGACAGGTTCTCTCCAAGCTCATGGTGGGGTGCTACCTGAGCACTTGGGGGGAACCTGTCTTTGGGTCCCGCTATTGAAGTCCCAGGGTAGGGGTGAGCCGGCGGGACCCCCCTCATGCGAGTGCATGGCAGGGTCTCAGGTGAGGGAGAGGTCCCTCACCTGGACTAGCATCGAGCTACGCCCTTAGTTGCCCAGGAATGTTGACCTTTTACGTCATTTCCACCCCGGAAGTGTTTGTTTGACCCTGCAGGTCCACTGTTTTTGGGTCATAGTTGAATATGTTGATTTATGCAAATTTATGCAAATTTATGCTAATTTAATTAATAAATTATGCAAATTTATTTTAATAAAAATGACCCAAGTTTAAATCCAGCTCTGGTGTCCGTGTCGTTACTCCGTCTCTTCTGCAATATCGCCGGCTCGACTTACCGGCCACGGCGCTTTTGCAGAAGGGCCGGGCAGACACTGGACCCTTCTGTGGCAGTCGCCATTTTGTTTTCGGCCGAAATCTCGCGAGACGAGATTTCGGCCGGGAAAGCCAGGCCCACGTGGCCTGGAATGACGTGGGGACCGGGCGGGGCTTGCTGGCCCTATTTAAGGGCTGCAGGCCCCGGGCCAAGCCTTTTCGCCCGGACCCAGTCAAGAGAGCAGACACCCACCCGCCCTCCCTATTTTGCAGTGTGCTATTGGTGGGTCGCCCTCGGGGGCCGAATGGGAATTTTTTGCAGCTTCGCCCATTTGGCTTGGCTGTTTTTTCGCCCATTCCACACTGGGGAGATGGATGTGCGGTTAGGGGGTGCTTGCATTTAATAGGTTAATTGGCTTACCTTTGGTCATTTGGGTAGGCAGGTTAGGGGCGGAAATCTGGGTGGTGGTTCAGCAACTGCGCGTTCTCCCTTGGGCATCTTTGGGGATGATTGACAGGTTCTCTCCAAGCTCATGGTGGGGTGCTACCTGAGCACTTGGGGGGAACCTGTCTTTGGGTCCCGCTATTGAAGTCCCAGGGTAGGGGTGAGCCGGCGGGACCCCCCTCATGCGAGTGCATGGCAGGGTCTCAGGTGAGGGAGAGGTCCCTCACCTGGACTAGCATCGAGCTACGCCCTTAGTTGCCCAGGAATGTTGACCTTTTACGTCATTTCCGCCCCGGAAGTGTTTGTTTGACCCTGCAGGTCCACTGTTTTTGGGTCATAGTTGAATATGTTGATTTATGCAAATTTATGCAAATTTATGCTAATTTAATTAATAAATTATGCAAATTTATTTTAATAAAAATGACCCAAGTTTAAATCCAGCTCTGGTGTCCGTGTCGTTACTCCGTCTCTTCTGCAATATCTCCAGGACTACCTTCTGCCGCACGAATCTCAGTGATTGGTTAGGTCCCACAGAGGTGGCCTTCTCCGGGTCCCATTGACTAAACAATGCCAATAAATAAATAGATAGATAGATAGATAGATAGATAGATAGATAGATAGATAGATAGACAGACAAACAAACAAACAAACAAACAAACAAACAAATATTGTTTCTGAATAACCTTCTAGGCAATAATATGTTTTTGATATATTTATCCTGAAAAGCCTGTGACTAATAAATATATTTTTAAAGAAGTGTTTGACACATTTGACATTAGTTTTCAATATTGAAAGTTTTTTTATTGTAATCAAGTCAAACATAACAAAATATTTTTTGCCTTTTTTCCCATAAAAAAGCACTTTCAACCACATACATTAATCTAGTTATTATCATTTAAGCTAATGATTAAAGTAAAACTATAATATGTAAGCAATTCCTGATATATAAAATAAAGGAAAACAAAATATATCTAGTTTTACATCAATTAATTATATAATTATAATTATTAATTATAATTATATAATTTTGGTTTTCAGTCTGTTATTGTATATACTGTAAGAAGGCTTGGTATTAACATCAGAGAATCACCTGTTAATTTTATATTCATTAATATTTTTTGGGATATCCTTCAAAGGATCAGAACACATATTCTCTTATTTCTGTTTGAAATTTGGTAACATTTTGTGCCACCAGACACACCAAGAGACAAGGGATTAGTAGCCCTTTCTCTCTCCTTTTAAGCTATCAGAAAACTCCAAAGATGATTCAAAATTTTCTGGAATTTCATTTTACTCCAGATATATGGCTGAGCTGAAGGTCACATGACATTTCCATGCCAAAAATGTTCATTGCTTAAGATAGAGGGGGGAAACAAACAGAAGTTTGTTCAAATTATTCTAAAATATAACTTCATGATTAACTGTATAGAACATCATTGGAAATAGTATCAGATCCTTTTGCTTTATTCAATATATGCTTTGGTAAATAAAGAACATGATGAAACATATAAACTCTTCTTCTAAGAGTATTAGTTACTATTTCAGATTTGGTTTTGGTACAGATTTAAACTTCTAGATTTTATTTTTAAATAGAAAGGTATGAATTGTGTAACACAGTTTTTAATATTTAAGGTATTGGAAATGAACATATATACATACGTTTAAACCCAAGTTCTTAAGAAATTCTGTAGAGGATCGCTGCCATATTAAAATAACAGACTTTAGTAGATATAACATGTTATTGCTGAAGAGACGGAATAACGACTCGGACACCAGAGCTGGATTTAAACTTGGGTCATTTTTATTATAATAAATTTGCATAATTTATTAATTAAATTAGCATAAATTAGCATAATTTGCATAATCAACATACTGAACTATGACCCGGAACCAAATGGACCTGCAGGGTCAAACAAAAACTTCCGGGGCGGAAATGACGTAAAAGGTCAACATTCCTGGGCAACTATGGGCGTAATCGATGCTGGTCCAGGTGAGGGACCTCTCCCTCACCTGAGACCCTGCCATACACTCGCATGAGGGGGGTCCCGCCGGCTCACCCCTACCCTGGGACTTCAATAGCGGGACCCAAAGACAGGTTCCCCCCAAGTGCGCAGGTAGCACCCACCATGGTCTTGGAGAGAACCTGTCAATCATCCCCAAAGATGCCCAAGGGAGAACGCGCAGTTGCTGAAACCACCCAGATTTCCGCCCCTAACCTGCCTACCCAATGACCAGAGGTAAGCCAATTAACCTAATTAAATGCCAACACCCCCTAACCGCCCATCCATCTCCCCAGTGTGGAATGGGCGAAAAAACAGCCTGGCCTAATGGGCGAGGCTGCAAAAAATTCCCATTCGGCCCCCGCAGGCGACCCCGAAGCACACTGCAAAATAGGGAAGGGCGGGTGGGTGTCTGCTCAGGCACCAGGTCCGGGCGAAAAGGCTCTCTTCCCGGCCTGCTGTCCCTTAAATAGGGCCAGCAGGCCCCGCCCGGACCCGACGTCATGCCCAGCCACGTGGGCAGGGCCTTCTCGGCCGAAATCTCGCATCGCGAGATTTCGGCCGAAACCAAGATGGCGGCCGCCATCGGGAGGGCCCGAGTCTGCCGGCCCTCCAGCAAAAGCGCCGGGAAGCCGGTGAGTCGGCCGGCGATATTGCTGAAGAGACGGAATAACGACTCGGACACCAGAGCTGGATTTAAACTTGGGTCATTTTTATTATAATAAATTTGCATAATTTATTAATTAAATTAGCATAAATTAGCATAATTTGCATAATCAACATACTGAACTATGACCCGGAACCAAATGGACCTGCAGGGTCAAACAAAAACTTCCGGGGCGGAAATGACGTAAAAGGTCAACATTCCTGGGCAACTATGGGCGTAATCGATGCTGGTCCAGGTGAGGGACCTCTCCCTCACCTGAGACCCTGCCATACACTCGCATGAGGGGGGTCCCGCCGGCTCACCCCTACCCTGGGACTTCAATAGCGGGACCCAAAGACAGGTTCCCCCCAAGTGCGCAGGTAGCACCCACCATGGTCTTGGAGAGAACCTGTCAATCATCCCCAAAGATGCCCAAGGGAGAACGCGCAGTTGCTGAAACCACCCAGATTTCCGCCCCTAACCTGCCACGGAGCGGGGGTCAGATCTCTATCTTGGCCCCCCGACTCCCCCCTCTATCTGCGCCAGCTCACGCAGAGACCTCTGCAGGTCCTGTAAGAAAATGGCGTTCCCCTGTTCTGACAGGTGAACGCCATCGGCCCGGTAAAGCCACGGCCGATCTACAGTGATGAGGGGATGGGCAACTACAATCCCCCCTAATTCTTTGACAGTCTTCCCCACGGCCTTATTCACCCTACGTCTAACCCGGTGGATGGCCCTAAGGGAAATGGCGTCCCTCCAAAAGATCCTTGGAAGGATCTCTGACCACACCACTTGCGTGGTGGGCCACAACGTGCGAAGCCGCCGCAGGTCTTCGCGCGCCTGGACGATCAACGGTAGACCGCCAAGCAGGCATAGGTCATTGCCACCAAGGTGCAAGACCAGCCATCTGGGTGCGGCTATGGGCTGCCGACCACCCAGTCCCATCTGGGCGCGACCCTGGGTAGCCGCCCGCCCAGCAGCGCCGGGTACCGCCCTGAGATGCTGCGTACCCAGCAGCGTCGGTAGGAGGCCCTCCCACCGCATACCCCTCCGGCCCATCCAAACAACATTGACCCACCGTCCCAACGACAGCTGGGTCCCGATGGCACTTCTGGCAGCTGAGCGGCCGGCCCAGAAGACCATGCTGTGGCCACACAGCAGCGCCGTCGGTTTCTGCCTGGACTGGGAACCTGGAAGAGGACACACACAGAGAGGTTACCTAGCCTAAACCCTGCCCCGGATCCTCAGCGGGCCTAACATAACCCAAATATGCCGCTGACCGCCAGCGGCCGATCTCCTGAATCCGTTGGGCCGGGAGACCGGAAAGTGCCGCGCTAGTGGCGGCGCCGATACGGAACGAATGCGTTCCATAACCGGCGGGATCCATGCCTACCTGCGACATAGCCTTAGACACTATCGCCCAGAATTGATACCGGGTCAGGGGGGAACCATCCTGGTGTATAAAAAGGTACCCATGCCCTGACCCCCGCAAAACACAAAATTGCTGCAAAGCAGCCACCGGGCAAACAGACTTATCGGTGGCTGCACTAAGTTCAAGTCTAACCCCTCTGTGTAACTGATCTGTCTTGGAGTGTCTCACCAAAAGAGAGACACCCCCCTGTCTAAAGGACAGATCAGCGAGCTGGAAGGCGCGGAGCGACAAGTCAGACTGCGAGGAGGCCATTGCCTCGCTGACCCTGAGGGCCCCGAAAAACATAACGCAAGTCGCTGCCCTGAACAGCCGAGCCTCGTAAGGAGAGGCGCACAGACTGCCAAACGTCTGATTAATCAGAGACAGCTGCTGAACCGTCAGGGCCCGACGAGCGTCAGCGGGAAACCCCTGTCGCTCCCTCACCCAACCTTCCAGCATCCTCCGGATGCGAAAATCACCCGTAAAATCACCAAACCCCCCCGCCTTGGACAGAAAGGCGAGGCCGGCTAACCTGGCCCTGATAGTCCTCACTGAAAGGCCACGCCCCTTCAGCAGGACACAGAATTCAGCTAGGTGCTCAACCGGGGCAGGCCAGCAATGGGGGTAACCCTTACCCAGCCTGAAATCCCCAAACTCCTTACCTGCACGCTGATAAGCTCGCAGGGTACTAGGAGCTACCGATAAGGCGATCGCCCTGGAGGCCTCATCTCTCCAGCTCTCGAGAGCCCGCCCAGGCTCCACAGGTGGGCTGGAAACACCTCCGGCGACTCTCGGGCCCACGGGGCCAGGGTCCGAAACCTGGACAACTGACCACGGGACAAGGCGTCAGCCACCCCGTTATCTAAACCAGGGACGTGCCTAGCCAAAAACAAGGCGTTCAAAGACAAGGACCTGTGCACAAAATGGCGGACAAGCCGCATCACCCTGTCACTCTTAGAGGACAGGGCGTTCACAACATGGACAACCGCTAGATTGTCACACCAAAAATGCACAGTCTTATCCCTGAACTGCTCCCCCCAGAGCTCTAAGGCCACTATCAAGGGGAAAAGCTCCAAAAAGGTTAAGTCCTTAACCAATGAACAGGCACTCCATTCCGGAGGCCATGCCGACCAGCACCACTGGTCACCTAACACTACCCCAAAACCGCAAGTCCCTGCGGCGTCGGAACACAGCTGCAGCTCCGCTTCCAAAAGAAGCTCCTGCCGCCAAAACGACAACCCGTTAAAACGTTCCAAAAACTCCCGCCACACGCAGAGGTCAGCCCTGACCCCTGCACATAAGCGGGTACGATGGTGGGGCAAAGTCAGCCCCTTCATCGCATCATACAACCGGCGAGAAAAAGCCCTACCGGGCACCACTACCCGACAGGCAAAATTAAGAATCCCAGCCAACTCCTGGAGCTGCCGAAGAGTAACCTTCCTGCAGCCCAGGACCGCCTCAAGTTTGGACCTGATCTTAATCAACTTATCCAGGGGCAATCTAGAAGATTGCTCCACGGAATCCAATTCAATACCCAGGAAGGTAATCCTGGTGGCAGGGCCTTCGGTCTTCTCGGAGGCTAAAGGCACCCCCAATTGAGCACAAAGGGCTTCGAAGTCCCGCATCAAAGCAAAGCATTGCTCAGATTGCGCAGGCCCGGCCATCAAGAAATCATCAAGGTAATGAACGACAGACCCCAGGCCACTCCGCCTCCTGAGCACCCACTCGAGGAAGGTACTAAAGCTCTCAAAGAGGGAGCAGGAAATAGAGCATCCCATCGGCAATGCCCTATCCACATAAAACCCACCTTCGAAATGGAAGCCCAGCAGCTCGAAGTCGCCTGGGTGAATGGGGAGGAGCCGAAATGCCGACTTAATGTCGCATTTACCCATAAGGGCTCCCACCCCACACTCCCTAACCATAGCCACGGCCGCATCAAAGGATGCGTACCGGACGGAACAAAGCTCGTCAGGAATGAAGTCATTCACTGACTCCCCTTTTGGAAAAGACAAATGGTGAATCAATCTAAATTCACCACTCGCCTTTTTGGGGACCACACCCAAGGGGGACACACGAAGATTCGGAAAGGGCGGCTCCGGGAAGGGCCCAAGGACCCTGCCCTCAGCCACCTCCTTTCGAATCTTAGCCCGTACAATGTCTTCATGCCCGACAACCGACCTGAGGTTGTCGGACATGAAGGCCCTCCTAATACCCACATAAGGGATCCTAAATCCCTCAGAGAAGCCCCTCAAGAGCAACTCGGCTCTCGGGCGAGGGTGGTAGTCGATCAACCAACCCTCAAGCACAGAAACATTAATTGGGCTGGGCCCCTTTTCCCCCAGCTGGTGGGGGAGGTTTACCTGGACCCCCGCCCTTCTTCTCCGCCCCTTTCTTGGGGCGGGGACAGACTGAAGCTGCATGGGACCCCCCACAATTCCCGCAGGCATGCTTGTATTTACAAAAGGGACGAAAACACGCCCCTTTTGCAGCAAACTCATGACAAGCGGGCGAGGCCCCCTTGCCAGCCACACCAGGAGTCGCCTTGGCCGGCGAAGCCGCGCCGGGCTCCTCCTCCATAAAGTGCCCACTATCCGTGCGCTCACACCCTTCCTTCCCGGACATATGCGTGGCCCGGAACCACAGGTCCGGGACCACCATATCCCACGGCAAGTTGGGCTCCACAGACATCCTCATGCGGAAACCCTTATCATAATGGCGCCAGATGGTGCCCTTATATTCAAAATGGGCCCTGGCGATTAAGTCTATGTACTTAAACATGGCAGAGGCCATAGCCGGCTGCCGTTGGATCACTACCGACCCATAGGTAAGAAAGGCATACAGCCATGAGCTGAAGCATTTCGTTACCTTGGTCTTCTTTGTTTTCTCCCCCGGGGCGATCTCCTTCTCCTGTTTGGGAACCTCACGGTTCAACAGCGAAAAGAGATCCACATACTCGCCCCGCCAAATAGCCTCCTTGACCGACGGGTGAAGGTGGCAACCTAGAGGGGTGGATGGAAGCCCGCACGGTATGGCCCCCGCTTTAATACAAGCGAAGGGGTCCCACACCGAGTTGGCCGCCACACCAAAAACACCCGCCCCATGGGGATAGGGGAAAACCGGGAGCGGGGGCATGACCGGAGGGGCCGGAGGAACCCACCCCCCCGCCCCGGACACCGCTGGTGTCCCCACAGGACCCGTCCCAGACACCGTAGCAGCGCTGGCCGCCGGCGGCCCCGGAGGAGGTGCCGGCGGAGCCCACACCTGCCCACAGGTGCCCGCGGGGGACCCCAAAAAGCTGGACCCACTCCCGACCCCCGCCGGGGGAAAACCCGGGGCGGGGGGAGGAAGAAAAGACAGGGATGTGTTGTGTGGTGCAGCCTCACCTGCCCCGTACGGGGTTGAAGACATCCACGGGGGGCCCAATGGCGCGGGGCCCGGGAAAGCCGCCATCGGCCCTGCCGGGGCCTGCCGTCCGAACGGAGCCGGCTGCCCAGCCTGGGCCGCCGCCGGCTCCCTCCCCAACGCTGCGGGCACTTGGTTGCTGGCCGCTCCGGGAACTGCACCGCTCCTCCACTGCTCGAGCTCGTCGAGCCTCTCCAACACCCTGGCCCAAGACAAAGCAGGAGAAATATCAGTTTGAGGGGCAGGAGGCAAGGAGACCGCCCCCCCCTGGTCAGGGACCACCCCCGCAGTCCCCTCCCTGCTGGCCCGGGCCCGGGCAGAAGGCCTAAGGGCCCTTCTGGGTCGCACCGCTGGCGGAGCCATCGGAGTAGAGGCAGGCCTCTTCTTAGGAGCCATCACCCTGCTCCTTGTATGCAATGAGCCAATAAAATACCTAGACCACAACCCACCGCCCGGGTGGCAGGCCCAACTCCCCCAACGCAGGGCCCAACCTAGAGCCTAAGCCCCAGAAACCCTTCACCCCCTTTATAGGGAATAATACAAATGATAGATATATAACACAGTACTAAGTGATTGATATCCCCAATAGCAAGCCTCCCTGCGCAGGCAGGCCTCAAAGGCCTGACCTCAAGCCGCACAAGACCGGGGGCCCAGACAAAACACCCCCCAGCACGCCCTCCTCCCAGCCGGGAGGAGGTTACCAGTCCCCCTCGGGCCCGAGGGGGATCCTGAAGAATGTAGCCACGCGAAGATGAATAAGGCCACACGTCGTCTTGCTGGAAAGCCAGATAACCTCGTTGCGCAACGCAGCACTTTTCGCCCCCTCGGCAGGCCACAAAATGGCGGCCGCGACACGAGGGAGACCCAAAATGGCGGCCGAGCAGCACCAAAGAAGTGTCTGCTCAGGCACCAGGTCCGGGCGAAAAGGCTCTCTTCCCGGCCTGCTGTCCCTTAAATAGGGCCAGCAGGCCCCGCCCGGACCCGACGTCATGCCCAGCCACGTGGGCAGGGCCTTCTCGGCCGAAATCTCGCATCGCGAGATTTCGGCCGAA
Source organism: Erythrolamprus reginae (assembly GCF_031021105.1). Taxonomy (NCBI): domain Eukaryota; kingdom Metazoa; phylum Chordata; class Lepidosauria; order Squamata; family Dipsadidae; genus Erythrolamprus; species Erythrolamprus reginae. The sequence continues at coordinate 122,379,397 of NC_091963.1, forward strand.
ACCAAGATGGCGGCCGCCATCGGGAGGGCCCGAGTCTGCCGGCCCTCCAGCAAAAGCGCCGGGAAGCCGGTGAGTCGGCCGGCGATAATGTAACTTAAGAAAATGGAAGATAGACAGGAGAGTACATCTTGATTTTCAAGCAGACCATTTACTCCTGCTGCTGCTTCTCTAAGACCCTGACTGACTCTTATTTGACACATCTCTTCTGTATTTGTCTAGTCTCCTCTGCAGCAGAAGGCAGTCCTGAAGATAGTCAGGCCCTAAGACATGAAGGGCTTTATAGTTCATAACCAACACCTTGATTTGCATCCAGAGACTGATTGGAAGCCAGTGCATCTCACGGAAAGTTCGAACCAAGGTGTACCCACAACAGCCGACACAGCTGCATTCTGGACTAATTGTAGTCTCCCAACACTTTTCAAGGGTAGCCCCGTTATCATAGTTGTTCTATGTTTAGAAGATTTTACATATATCAATCTAGATCTTATTTAAACAGAATGGTTGATTTGCAAGAATGATTAACATTTATTTCTGAAAAAGCAATGACAATATGTTTAACATGAATAGTATTTTAGCATACAAAAGGAGGGATCCTTTTTAGTCATTTAGCAATATTCCATAACATAAGACATATTGGGTGAGTAGACAATGGGTGTATTTGCTCAGTTGTTAAAGATCCTGAGTTGTCAACTGGAAAGCTTACATACAAATGTGAGTAAATAAATAGGTACCACTTCAGTAGAAACATGACATGGAAGTGTCTTCAGACCATACTGATTCCTTCAGTTAAGAAATGGAGATGAGCATCGCCACTTAGAGTCAAACATGAATGGACAGAGGGAATTATTCAGAGGAAAAGGATTACTTATACAAATAATATACTTGTGAAGTTCAGAGTTCAAAATGCTTGCTGGGAGCCAGGTGGATAAATTGCAGAAATTTGATGAAAAACAATTGACTACACAAAATTGTGATATTTCAGGATGTCCATCTTGATTAAGATTAGCATTGTCAAATTGACTTAAAGGCAGTATTTAGGGCTCCAGTACAGGTTGCTCATTCAAAGGGTGAAATAATGATGAAATGTGTTGACTTAAAGGAAATAAACTATTCCAAGACAGACGTTTAAACAGAAATATAACCTCTTGTCTTGACATTCTTCTAAATCGGAATTGGTAGAAATCAGACAATCTTTCAACAACAACAACCAAAATTAAGTATTTGTATTTGTGGAATTTGTATTTGTATTTCTTTATGTGTACCCTCATTAAACCAAAATAAAAATTTAAACTGAAAAATTAAAATAATAAATAAACAATTGCTTAAGATAGCATAATTACTATTGCTCCTCTTTTGTTGCTATAGTAAATGCTTTGAGATAATGAAAACAAAATCATCTATGTGTATCTATGAATTCTTGAAGACTACTTCTTACAAGCCATTTCTGTTTCTCAAACATTTAAAAAAAAATCTTTATTTTTTAAAAATGTTTGTCTTCCCAAAGCATACATGTTGACTAAAATCCCAAATACAAAACTCAATCCTCACCACCACTGAGGTGAAGTGAAGTGAATAATTTATAGATGTTGGGAAAAAGAGCAATGAGCGCACTGAAATAATTGTATTGGATTCCTTGGAAGTTTGTAACTTGAGTATGGGTAATTTTCCACTGGCAGAAATTCCTGCCCTCACCACAGTTTTCAGCTTATCAATGTCTGCCCCTTATGGAGATCTAGTTGCTCTAATTTTCCCAGTTCAAACACAATGTATTTCTATCAACCACAGTTGGAGTAAGGAGATGCAGTAAATTCTTCTCTGAACAGACCTAGACATGATGACTTTATTTCTTTAATGATAAAATGCTCTAAGGTTGTTTAGATTAGAGAGCAGAAAGAATGAAACTCTATAAATTTGATATAATAAACCACAAACCACTGTTTCTAAACAGCCAGCCCCTGATATTATTTTATGGTTTAATGTGTTCAACTAAGAAATTAAGTATGATTCCACAATGTGGCTCCTGAGACCAGAGTGAACAACAATGATTCTTTATTAATGTATTATGATCCCTAAGGAACAGTGACAAAATAGTTCTTGCTGCATATAGTCCTGCTACCATATGATTGTACCAGTAAGATCACAGCCAAAAAAATTAAAAAACACTGATATTCAAAGAGAACCAAGGTAAATACAATCTTTTTAATTTTTCACCATCTTTGACCAGAATTTCTAAGCATGCTTAACATTTTGGTTCAGTTTGGTTCAGTTTAATATAATTATTAATATTCTACACAATGATAAACTTTAGTGCAAAATTTTATATATAAACAAAATATGAGACATTTATTCTCTTACTGGAATAGGGGAAACCTACACTGTTATCATTATTAAATTTATATTATTCTATGTTTAACTGTGTTATAATTAGAATGTGAACAACATTTGTCTCATTTGGAAGATCTGTCTAAATGATGCATTAAGAATGATACATTATCATTTTAAATAATATCGCCGGCTGACTCACCGGCCCCACGGCGCTGTTGCGGAAGGGCCGGGCAGACTCGGACCCTTCCGATGGTGGCCGCCATCTTGTTTTCGGCCGAAATCTCGCGAGGCGAGATTTCGGCCGAGAATGCCCTGCCCACGTGGCTGGGCATGACGTCGGGTCCGGGCGGGGCCTGCTGGCCCTATTTAAGGGACAGCAGGCCGTGAAGAGAGCCTGTTCGCCCGGACCTGGTGCCAAGAGCAGACACATGGCTGTCTGCTCGTGGAATCCTTCGGCAGCCGCGTGGGCGGCCGCTGCTTGTGGAAGCCTCGTCGGAGGCTTGAGGAGGCTGCAGCTTAGCCCTTCCGAGGCCTGCGGTCTTCTCCTCTTCAGGCTAGGCTGGAGTCCGGCGTGAGCCCCCCCCCCGCTTCGTAAAAGGCGGCTGCGTGTTGCGGCCGCCATCTTGAGAGCCTCATCGGAGGCTCGTGGAGCGGTAATGGCCTTCGGGTCCGGTGGGGAGGCTGGGCCTGTGCCGTTTTCGGCTGTTGGCCCCTCTATTTCGTCCAGGGGGGATCGTTCCGGTCGCCCCCTCGGGAACGGGGGGATCGGGCGGAGGGCTCGCGTGTGCGCCTCCCCCCCCCCCGGTTCGTGGCCCCTGTTCAGAGGGCAGTTAGGCCCTTGGCGGCAGCTTCCTGCTGCTGCGCTGCCTGTTTGGGCAGAGGCCATTTGCTGCCCTCTTTTGGGGCCGGGCAGCCCCGGTTTCATTATTGTTAAAATAAGAACCATGGTGTAAAACAAAACATACATAATAATACTACTGATATTTATAATTACTATTATTTAATTATTTATATAGAAACACTGAAGTCAGGAAAAGACCTATTGGTCCCTCTGGTCTGCCCTTATAATATTTACTGATTTTATCTCAGGATGGCTATATGTTTATCCCAAACATGTTTAAATTCTGTTACTGTGGTTTTATATCCCAAGTCTGCTGGAAGTTTGTTCCAACGATCTACTACTCTTTCAGTAAAGTTGTAGTCAAACCAGTAAAACAGTTATGGTCCAACATTAATTATTTGAATAGTTAGTTGCCCCATTGTAGCTGTGCCTGGGAAGGCGATGAGGCCCTCGGCCAGGGTAGCCAGGAAGCCCCCCCCCCGTGGGTCCTGCTGGGGGGGGGGACTACGGTTGGTGGCCACCCGGTCCTAGTTTTTGGGGGTTTTCGGGGGGGGGCACCTGTAACCAGGTTTGCCCCCCCCCCGCCGGCTCCTACTGCGGGGGCACGGGCCCCTGGGGCAGTTTTTTGCTATGGCCTGGGGTAGCCGGGGCGGGGGGGTTCGGACCCCGCCAACGCGGGCCGTAGTGCCTCCGCCCCTTTTGAAGGCTTACCCGTCGGGACCAGGGGTATTAATGTACGGGGGCCACCACAGTGTGGGACCCGTTTGCTGCATGTCAGGGCTTTGCTGCAGGGGGGCTTGTTCTCGCCCCCTTTTGTAGGTACAGCCGTGCGTGCGGGAGGGCAGGGTGCCCATGCCGCTTCGGTGTGCCCCTGCCCCTAAAAGGGGACGGTTAAGCGGAAAGGGGGTCCAGGGAACAAACCCCAACTACTGGGGGAAAATGGGCCCAGCCCAAGTAGGTAAGCATGCTCGAGGGTTGGTTGAGGGACTACCACCCTCGCTTGAGAGCGGCTGCTCTCTTGCTAGGTTTCTCACAGGGATTCAGGATCCCTTGCAGGGGAGGGGCCCCTTTTTAGGGGTGGTCCCCTGAAAGGCGAGGGGTGAATTTAGGTTGATTCACCACTTGTCTTTTCCTAAAGGGGAGTCAGTGAATGATTTCGTTCCTGACGAACTTTGTTCGGTGCGGTACGCATCATTTGATGCGGCCGTGCCATGGTTAGGAAGTGTGGGGTTGGAGCCCTTATGGGAAAATGCGACATTGAGTCGGCATTCCGGCTCCTCCCCATACACCCAGACGGATTCGGGCTTCTGGGCTTCCATTGCGAAGGTGGGGTTTTTTGTGGACAGGGCACTGCCAATGGGCTGCTCTGTCCCATGCTCTCTTTTTTGAGAGTTTTAGCACCTTCTTGGAGTGGTCGCTCAGGAGGCGCAGCGGTCTGGGATCGGTCGTTCACTACCTCGATGGATTCTTGTTGGCGGGGCCTGCGCGTTCAGAGCATTGCTTTGCTCTAATGCTGGTCTTCGAAGCCCTTTGCGCTCTGTTGAGGGGGCCTTTAGCCTCTGAAGGGACCGAGGGCCCCGCCACCAGGATTACCTGTCTCGGTATTGAATTGGACTCGGAGGTGCAATCTTCTAGGTTGCCCCTAGAGAAGTTGCTTAGGATCAGAAGAAAGCTCGATGAGGTGCTGGGCTGCCGGAAGGTTACCCTACGGCAGCTTCAGGAATTGGCAGGCATTCTTAATTTGCCTGTCGGGTGGTTGTTCCTGGTAGGGTTTTTCCAGGAGGTTGTAAGACACGATGGAGGGGCTCCGTCTGCCCCATCATCGTACCCGCCTTTGCGCTGGGGTCAGGGCTGACCTCGGCGTGTGGCGGGATTTCTTGGTTAGGTTTAATGGTTTGTCCTTCTGGAGGCGCGAGCTTCTTTTGGGAAGCTGAGTTGCAGCTCTGCTCTGATGCCGCGGGGACTGGTGATTTCGGGGAAGTGTTAGGTGACCAGTGGTGCTGGTCGGCATGGCCTCCGGAATGGAGTGCCTCTTCGTTGGTTGAGGACCTGACGTTCCTGGAGCTCTTCCCCTTAATAGTGGCCTTAGAGCTTTGGGGGGAGCAGTTTAGGGACAAGACCGGGCACTTTTGGTGTGACAACCTAGCGGTTGTCCATGTGGTGAATGCCCTGTCCTCAAAGAGCGACAGGGTCATGCGGCTTGTCCGCCATTTTGTGCACAGGTCCTTGTCCCTAAACGCATTGTTTTGGCTAGGCATGTCCCCGGGGTGGATAAGGGGGTCGCTGATGCCCTGTCCCGTGGTCAGTTGTCCAGGTTTGGACCCTGACCCCGTGGGCCCGGGAGTCGCCAGTGGCGTTCCCCGGCCACCTTTGGAGTCTGGGGGGTCTCCCGGGCGTAGGAGAGTAAAGGTCTGCTGGGCTATGGCCCTCTCTGTGGTGCCCGCACTCTGGGGGATTCACAGCAGACAGGTGCAGAGTTCGGGGGGTTCAGGCAGGTTACAGGTTACCCCTGTAGTTGGCCTGCCCCAGTTGTGTACCTGGCCATATTTGTGTCCAGTTTAGGCGGTGTGGCCTTTCAGTTAGGACTTGAGGGCCAGGTGGCCGGCCTCGCCTTTTGTCTGAGGCGGGGGCTGGTTTGTGGATTTATGGTGAGTTCCGCATAGTGAAGATGCGGGACGGCTGGCCAGGGCCTTATCACTGGTTGCTAGGTCCTTTTGGCCTTCCATCTCATTGCCTTAGTCGGGCGGGTTTTGGAGTACAGGGTTTGGCCAGGCCAAGCGTGGATCCCGCCGCTTGTGGGAACGCTCGTTCCGCAGTGGCGCCGCCTCTAGTACGGTGACGGCGTTCTCGATACTGAGGATTCGAGGATGCTGACCGCTGGCAGTCGACGGCCTGTTTTAGGCTACGAACGGCCAGTTGAGGGTCCGGGGTAGATCTTAGGCCAGGGCTCCCTTTGGTCCCCTTCTATTCAACCCCGCCAGGATGGACCGACGGTGTTGCTTTGGGTCATGAGTGCTCCGAGACCACTCAGCAACACGGTGCCGTCGGGGGTGGGGACCCTGCCGTCGTGGCGGCTGGGTCCTTGTTGTCTGGCGGGGGAGACGGGGTGTGCGGTAGGACGGGCGTTTCTACCGCTATGCTGGGTGGGCGGCATCCCATTGCTGCGCCCAGATTGGTCCTGGGAGGGCGGCATCCCATTGCTGCGCCCAGGTGGTGCTGGGAGGGCGGCATCCCATTGCTGCGCCCAGTTGGTCCTGGGAGGGCGGCATCCCATTGCTGCGCCCAGTTGGTCTGGGAGGGCGGCATCCCATTGCTGCGCCCAGTTGGTCCTGGGAGGGCGGCATCCCATTGCTGCGCCCAGGTGGTGCTGGGAGGGCGGCATCCCATTGCTGCGCCCAGTTGGTCCTGGGGGGGCGGCATCCCATTGCTGCGCCCAGGTGGTCCTGGGAGGGCGGCATCCCATTGCTGCGCCCAGGGGGTGCTGGGAGGGCGGCATTCCATTGCTGTGCCCAGTTGTTCCTGGGAGGGCGGCATCCCATTGCTGCGCCCAGGTGGTGCTGGGAGGGCGGCATCCCATTGCTGCGCCCAGTTGGTCCTGGGAGGGCGGCATCCCATTGCTGCGCCCAGTTGGTCCTGGGAGGGCGGCATCCCATTGCTGCGCCCAGTTGGTCCTGGGAGGGCGGCATCCCATTGCTGCGCCCAGGAGGTGCTGGGAGGGCGGCATCCCGTTGCTGCGCCCAGATCGGTCCTGGGAGGGCGGCATCCCATTGCTGCGCCCAGGTGGTGCTGGGAGGGCGGCATCCCTTTGCTGCGCCCAGTTAGTGCTGGGAGGGCGGCATCCCATTGCTGCGCCCAGTTGGTGCCGGGGCAGCATTCCATTGCTGTGCCTGGATGTGTGCTGGGAGGGCGGCATCCCATTGCTGCGCCCAGTTGGTGCCAGGGGCGGCATTTCATTGCTGCGCCTGGATGTGTGCTGGGAGGGCGGCATCCCATTGCTGCGCCCAGGCGGTGCTGGGCGGGTGGTCACATGGCTACGCCCAGTTGTTCGGGGAGGGCGGCATCCCATTGCTGCGCCCCGGTTGCTGGTCTTGCTCTTGGGGGCAAGGACCGGTACGGCTTGGGGGTCGGCTGGGGACCCGCCAGGCTTGCGGGAGCCTGCGGTGGCTTCACGCTGTGTGGCCCGCCATCTATGTGGTGCGGTCTTCGATCCCCTAGGGATATTTGTGGGTCGCCTTTTTCCCTTAGGGCCATTCACCGGGTCAGGTGTAGAGGCCATAAGGCCCTGGGAAGGGTAGTCAGGGAATTTAGGTGGGGTTGTAGTGGCCCATCCCCTCATCACCGTAGATCGGCCGTGGCTTTACCGGGCCGATGGCGTTCACCTGTCAGAGCAGGGGAACACCATTTTCTTACAGGACCTGCAGCGGTCTCTGCGTGAGCTGGCGCAGATAGAGGGGGGAGTCGGGGGGCCAAGATAGAGATCTGACCCCCGCTCCGTGGCAGGTTAGGGGCGGAAATCTGGGTGGTTTCAGCAACTGCGCGTTCTCCCTTGGGCATCTTTGGGGATGATTGACAGGTTCTCTCCAAGCCCATGGTGGGTGCTACCTGCGCACTTGGGGGGAACCTGTCTTTGGGTCCCGCTATTGAAGTCCCAGGGTAGGGGTGAGCCGGCGGGACCCCCCTCATGCGAGTGTATGGCAGGGTCTCAGGTGAGGGAGAGGTCCCTCACCTGGACCAGCATCGATTACGCCCATAGTTGCCCAGGAATGTTGACCTTTTACGTCATTTCCGCCCCGGAAGTGTTTGTTTGACCCTGCAGGTCCACTGTTTCCGGGTCATAGTTGAGTATGTTGATTTATGCAAATTTATGCTAATTCATGCTAATTTAATTAATAAATTATGCAAATTTATTATAATAAAATGACCCAAGTTTAAATCCAGCTCTTGTGTCCGAGTCGTTACTCCGTCTCTTCTGCAATATCGCCGGCTGACTCACCGGCCCCACGGCGCTGTTGCGGAAGGGCCGGGCAGACTCGGACCCTTCCGATGGCGGCCGCCATCTTGTTTTCGGCCGAAATCTCGCGAGGCGAGATTTCGGCCGAGAATGCCCTGCCCACGTGGCTGGGCATGACGTCGGGTCCGGGCGGGGCCTGCTGGCCCTATTTAAGGGACAGCAGGCCGGGAAGAGAGCCTGTTCGCCCGGACCTGGTGCCAAGAGCAGACACCCACCCGCCCTTCCCTATTTTGCAGTGTGCCTAGTGGGTCGCCTTTGGGGCCGAATGGGAATTTTTTGCAGCCTCGCCCATTAGGCCAGGCTGTTTTTTCGCCCATTCCACACTGGGGAGATGGATGTGCGGTTAGGGGGTGTTGGCATTTAATTAGGTTAATTGGCTTACCTCTGGTCATTGGGTAGGCAGGTTAGGGGCGGAAATCTGGGTGGTTTCAGCAACTGCGCGTTCTCCCTTGGGCATCTTTGGGGATGATTGACAGGTTCTCTCCAAGCCCATGGTGGGTGCTACCTGCGCACTTGGGGGGAACCTGTCTTTGGGTCCCGCTATTGAAGTCCCAGGGTAGGGGTGAGCCGGCGGGACCCCCCTCATGCGAGTGTATGGCAGGGTCTCAGGTGAGGGAGAGGTCCCTCACCTGGACCAGCATCGATTACGCCCATAGTTGCCCAGGAATGTTGACCTTTTACGTCATTTCCGCCCCGGAAGTGTTTGTTTGACCCTGCAGGTCCACTGTTTCCGGGTCATAGTTGAGTATGTTGATTTATGCAAATTTATGCTAATTCATGCTAATTTAATTAATAAATTATGCAAATTTATTATAATAAAATGACCCAAGTTTAAATCCAGCTCTTGTGTCCGAGTCGTTACTCCGTCTCTTCTGCAATAGTAATAATATTTAATGCATTTCATACTACTTACAGTATTTTAAAAAAACAGGAAAAAAGAGGTAGTAGAAAAATTAACTTCAGAAGCAAAAATAATTCATCCAATGTTCATAGAAAATCCACATAAAAATGACAAGTTTTCAACAAGAGTCCTTAAATATATCTATCATCTTATATGTATCAGAGGAGAGAAGCTTTCAGTCTGAGCAATTGCATGTAACTTATACTATACATACAATAAGTTCCCTTAAATGTTTTCAGCAATAAATGTAGTCTGTCAGATATCCGGATCTCAAGTTGTTTGGCTCTGTATCTAATTGTAGTTATTGTTATAAAAAAGTGTAAGGAGAGTCTACCTCCCAATGCTGGAATCGTAATACAATGAGAATTTATAATGATCATTTACACAGCAATAAATCAGGAATCACCAAACTATTCTATTAATTAGCCCTTTCCAGGAGTTTCAGATTGTTCATCAAACTCCTTACTTTTAGCATAGGAAAATAATTTAATGGATACTACTTTCATTAATAGTTCCCACTGAATACTTAGGGATCCTTATTGGCCATTTTGGAGGAGCCTGTTTTAAACATTGTCACAAAACAAACAGGTCAGTTTTGGCGATATAAAATATGAAGGAGATGGTCAGAATAAGAATAATACGATGGGAATGATGATTTTGAAAGATTCCTTCCTACCCCTAAGAAAAGTCAGTTATATGTACCTTAGGAAACAGAGTGGCCATTTGATTACTTAAAACAATACTTTGTTCTTTCCAACAGTTTAGATTATAATTTGAATAATTATTGTTAGAATCATGGGAACATCATATATAATTATTTCCATGGAAAGATGTAAGATTTCATGACCCTGCATCCAGAACGATCCATATTACATATTTCATTTTTTTCTACTTATAAGAAGGATTGTCATTAGGGGGGGAATTATTTCAAACAATCTGATTAATGAACTCTAAGAAAAGTGATTACAATTTGCTATCTGTGAGACCTCACTGTTTATATTCCAATCTGACGACATTGTTAGAGGAGCAATTAGATGGAAAATGTTATGAAATTTATATTCTTCACAAATTGATTAACCATTTAACTACTTTTTTCAGGATCCAAATAGACGAAATGTCCAACCAGTCTTCTGTGAAACAGTTTGTTCTGATGGGATTTTCTGATGACCCAGATTTGCAAATGTTGCATTCTATGATGTTCCTTATTGTTTATGTAACAGCTTTAACAGGGAATTGTCTCATTATAATAGCAGTGGCAACTGATCACCACCTTCATGATCCAATGTACTTCTTTTTAGTCAACCTCTCCATTTTAGATATTTGTTCCATCTCTACAACAGTTCCTAAATCCATAGCTGTTTCATTGACAAACAGCAAAAGGATTTCCTTTGCTGGATGTGTCACACAGATCTTTTTAATGATCACTTTTGTTGGTGGTGAGCTTGCTTTGTTAACCATCATGGCTTATGACCGTTATGTAGCGATCTGCCATCCTCTGCAATATAAACTAATGATGAACTGGAATGCCTGTGTTCAAATGGTAGCAATCTCCTTCATATGCAATCTGATCAATGGGGTCTTACAAACTAGCATGACTTTTAGATTAAACTTTTGTATGTCCAATGCAATTGGCCAATATTTCTGTGACATTCCTCAGTTACAAAAGATTTCTTGCACAGATACAAAAATAAATCAAATGTTGATCTTTGTTAGTGGGTTCATTTTGGACTCATTTATTTTTACATCTGTATTTGCATCCTATGCCTGTATCTTCTCCACAATGATGAAAATGCCAACAGTTAAAAGCAGGCATAAAGTTTTTTATACCTGCACACCCCACTTAACTGTGTTTTCTTTATTTATGACTACTGCAGTATTTTCCTATGTGAGGCCCAAATCACTCTCTACTCCTTCTATGGACTTGCTTTCTGCTGTTTTGTACACAACACTGCCACCAATTTTGAATCCTATTATCTATAGCTTTAGGAATAAGGACCTACAAAAGACTCTCATAAAAATGCTGAAAAGAAAAAATAAATTTCATAGCACTACTGCATGATACATTTATAACTGTGATGTGATGTTACATTTGCAACTATGTTTCTTTGTGTTCATGACTAATGTATTTCATTGAGCATTACTTCTTTTATTCATTTATATCATTATATTACGAAACATAAACCTTTTCCTTCTATCAGGAGCTGGCAGGTGCCATGCACGGTGTACCTGCTTCCTGTTTTTCCTCACAAGAGGTAAATTTGGGTGATAGAGAACGATTGATCTTTAAATCACCCAATGAACATCCACAAATGAGAAGCAAAATGAAATTGGAATCACCCTTCTTATCTAACATCTGTAAGATTGACTACAGTTAAATTTGTGCATTAGGAGCCTCCATTTGCTTTTCTTAACCAATTTTTAACAGGGTTAAAATTCTATGGTTAATTATTCTAGCCTCCTTAATGAACTTTATAATTTTAAACTCAAAATTGTAACTTTAACATTGTAATGGTTATATCGTGTTTTATATTTTGATGTTTAATTGTACAATGCTCAAAAAGAAAACGTGTTCAGAAATGTGAGATAGATGAGAGAGGGAGAAAGAAAGAGAGAGGCAGAGACAGAAATAGAGACAGAGATATATTCAAATGTAAGGAGCTGATTAATATTTGTTTCATATTTAAATCGCTGTCTCTCCTTCACCTTCTGTCTCTTCATCTGTCTGTGTGTCTCTGTCTGTCTGTCAGTCACTCAATCTGCCTGCCTGCCTATCCATCCCTCCCTCCCTCCCAGCCAGCCAGCCAGCCAGCCAGCCAGCCAGCCAGCCAGCCAGCCAGCCAGCCAGCCATTTAATTTAATTAATTTAATTTAATTTATTTGACTTCTATGCCCCCAGTCCGTCTTTCTATCTTTCTATCTTTCTATCTTTCTATCTTTCTATCTTTCTATCTTTCTATCTTTCTATCTTTCTATCTTTCTATCTTTCTATCTTTCTATCTTTCTATCTTTCTATCTTTCTATCTTTCTATCTTTCTATCTTTCTATCTTTCTATCTTTCTATCTTTCTATCTTTCTATCTTTCTATCTTTCTATCTTTCTATCTTTCTATCTTTCTATCTTTCTATCTTTCTATCTTTCTATCTTTCTATCTTTCTATCTTTCTATCTTTCTATCTTTCTATCTTTCTATCTTTCTATCTTTCTATCTTTCTATCTTTCTATCTTTCTATCTTTCTATCTTTCTATCTTTCTATCTTTCTATCTTTCTATCTTTCTATCTTTCTATCTTTCTATCTTTCTATCTTTCTATCTTTCTATCTTTCTATCTTTCTATCTTTCTATCTTTCTATCTTTCTATCTTTTTCTATCTTTCTATCTTTCTATCTTTCTATCTTTCTATCTTTCTATCTTTCTATCTTTCTATCTTTCTATCTTTCTATCTTTCTATCTTTCTATCTTTCTATCTTTCTATCTTTCTATCTTTCTATCTTTCTATCTTTCTATCTTTCTATCTTTCTATCTTTCTATCTTTCTATCTTTCTATCTTTCTATCTTTCTATCTTTCTATCTTTCTATCTTTCTATCTTTCTATCTTTCTATCATCTTTCTATCTTTCTATCTTTCTATCATCTTTCTATCTTTCTATCTTTCTATCTTTCTATCTTTCTTTCCTTCCATCCATCTATCCATCATCTTTTATGAGAGACTTGACCTATTAAGCTATGGGAAAATGCATCAATATCTAAAATGACTTCATATACTAGAAAGATCTGATGTTAGCTTTATTTTTGTCATAGTTTCTTCTTGGTTTTATATTCACCTGAGCTTTTATTTTTCAGTTGTTCCTTTTAAAAGTTTTATTGCATGTGAAAAAAATACAAAATTCAATAAAAATAATACAGAAAGGAAAACAGAAATTTGAGGTATAGTCAAAAAGGTAAGGGAACTATAAGAGAGTAATGTGACTTTCTTCAGTGTAGATACAAACCTAAAGTTCAATAAACTTTGAAACAAGTTAAATCATATTATACAACACTTATAATAAATAAATGAACCTAATCAAATTGAAAAGTTAAAATTTTCTTTCTTCCCATTTCATCCAAAAAATCTAACCATGATTTCCAAGTAGACATGAAACTAGAGATTTTTCTTTTTTCTAATCATACTACTTAGAACTATTGGGAACTGATGGCATAGAAATTTGACAAATACATTAGATAAATAAATATAAATATATTTAACCTGGTAATCATCTATGGACTATAATTCAGTTTTGCTTCCATATACACAAATGGATTTTCTTAAAATCAGATCTCTATACCCTTTTACTGTGATTGTTTATTTTTATTATGTAGTTCTCAAAATATCCAATTTGATTTTTACAATAATTAAATCAGTTTTGAAACTGTTAAACTATTATCAAACATTTTAGATTTGTTTTAATTCAAGCTGATACATATGGACAAAAGTGTGAGGTTTCTTCCAGTTTTTGTTACTATATCAACAATTCCATGAAATATCTGAATTTTGTAGCTTCTAATTGATTAGTATTTGTTCTCTTTTTATAGAACATTAGGGTTGGAAAAAATCTAAGAGGCACATCAACCTCCTGCTCTGTGCAGAAATTATATTTTTTTTCATTCAAAAATAATTATTTTTTAAAAATACATCTATTCTACCTTAAAATTTAAGACAATAAAGTTCTTATCTAAAATAACATGTTTCAAGAGTTCCATGCATACATTTTAATGAAAGAGGCAATTCTGAAAATATGTAGAAGCCAATCTTTTGAGACCTCATAGGCTAAATTCATACCTGGAAACATACTGCTGATCTAGAGAATTATTCTGTCTGTAGTTGCCACAATGAAGTACTACATTTTGTATAGTATTCCAAAACATGGATAAATGCATAAATGCATAAATCCAACTCAAAGTCTGACCACAACAGATTCACCAGTCAAAGTGAGGGAAGACCACATGGCTGTTGCAATCACTTGACAATCCAAAATAGCTCCCATGTTATGGGCCCATATTTTATGGGAATGTCATTTCATTTTGAACTGAAAATAATTTCTAGATAAGTAGAAATTCTAGTGTGTTTTGATTCCAAAAATTGGATTGTACCAGTATGTTACATCAATTTGCTGCTAATTCTTCATGCTCATCTTTATCTAAGAACAAGTAGGATACCTTAACCCTGCTGCGTTGTTCAAAACCACTATACACTTCTACTGTTTTCGAGTCTGTATGACTCAAACTGAAAATTCTTTATTTTAAGTGCTTATATTTGGTCAATTTGAAAACATCTTTCCCTTGGAAACTAGGTTGAACATTTCAGCACATAATGAAAATTTAAATTAAAAAAATGCTTATTGGTTTATTTTGCTCATAACCCACCCCCCCCTTTTGTGATTTCTTTTCCAATGTATAGATAGTTTTGTCTGCAAACAACATACAATTTTACTAAATTTGGTTTGGAATTATTATTTTCAGTTCATTTATATTTTTCTTATGATCGGGAATGTTCAATTTAGTATATCAAAACTTTTGGAGGAAAATTCCTTAGAGATTTGTAGCCTTAAATTTCCCAGTTTGGGAGTCTCATGCCCCCCAGTACTAATCATCTGAATAATATTCTGTGCTTGTTTAATTTGGCTGTTAGAAATTGGTAAGGCTTTTGCCCCTTTCACATCTGGGTAATTGTTTGAGGATGATTCTCTCTCTCTCTCTCTCTCTCTCTCTCTCTCTCTCTCTCTCTCTCTCTCTCTCTGTGTGTGTGTGTGTGTGTGTGTGTGTGTGTGAAGCCCCTCCCTGGTACAAAGCTGAAGGGATCAGATCTGGTGGCCTAGAGGTTAGATTAGATTTATTGGATTTATATGCCGCCCCTCTCTGCAAACTCGGGAAAAAATTATCTTCCTTACAGGGCAGAGGCCCCAGGATCAAATCCCAGTAAGGGTATGGCTAGCTGATGAGTCCAGAAAAAGGCCGAAATAGCGCTATCCTAGTCTCCCTTAATTTTAAAAATCCAGCAAAAACATGTGATATACTTAGAAAAAAAATGTGAATAATACTTTCAATATGTACTTTTTATCCTCATCTTTGCTAAGTTAATTAAAATTAACCACACATGAGATATATTTAATCTACAAATAACAATATTATGAAAACTAGTCCCTTATATTCCCTTTTTCTATAATAAAACATTATCATCTTAACATCTTATTATCTAATTTAATACTTTCATCACTGTGTTAACTCCTCATCCAATGCTGCCACCAATCCTTATTTCATCATCTGGGTCCTTAAGAGATTAAAATTAAATCATCATGTATTTCTTCAAAAGTAATTAAAAGAAAATACTTCTCAATTATTTTTAGTTTCCAACCATTCATAAAACTTTCCCCAAATCTTATAGTAATCACACTCCTCTTTATATTTAAGTTTTAAAGTAAGCCTATTCATTTCAGCACAATCTAAAATCTTATGTAATGTTTCTCTTTCATCTGGAATTTTATTCAGCTTCCAATTTTGTGCATATCTATTCTAGTTGCTGTTAAAATATGTATAATCAAATATATTTCTTCTTTATTAAAATTTTCTGGTAAAATACCCAATAAGAATATTTCTGGTTTAAATTCAATAGTCCTTTTCAAAATCTTCTGTATTCATTGCTGAATCTCTTTGCAAAATTTCTTAATTTCTGTGCATGTCCACCACATATGATAAAAAGAGCCCGGTAGCTTACTACATTTCCAGCATTTCATTGATCTATTCTTAAACATTTTTGCTGATCTTTACCATATATAAACATCTTATATATATTTTCCTTATACGCTGTTGACATTGACATTTTATCATTTCTTTCCCAAATTTGTTGCCACTTATCTCTATCTATTGAATATCCTATATTCTTCATCCACTTTATCATTGTATCTTTAACTTGTTCAAATTCTAAATCAATAGACAAAAAATAACCATAAAGCTTTTTAATCATATGTTCATCTGAGTCAAACAAAATTTCATCTAGTTTAGTTTTTTCAAGATTTATACCTTCTTCTTTATTATCTTCATTATAACTTGCCTGCAATTGTATATACGTGTACCAATCAAAGTTTATACCTTGTTTTTCTAATTGTATCATTGTTTTCAACCTTTTTGAGTGTTATTATTATATTAAATCTTTATATCTTGAAATTTGTACTCTGCTGGGATATATCTGAGCTTCCAAAGGTGCAATACAATAAGGTACTCTAAAATAATGTTAGTTTTTAATTTTCCCCCAAGTTTCAATTAAAGAGTTTCTAATGCTAATGCAAATTCATACCAGATTTCTCCTTCTATTTTTACAATTGGTTAAGGCCATTTTTCCTTGGGGATCTCCAGCCTCACCATAGGATGATGTTGGATCATCCTTTCACTCCTTCTGATCTCTTTCTGATATCAGAGTTCGATGGCCACCTCTTTGTCCTTGGAGTCTCCAATCTTTTTCACAAACAGCACTCCAGCCACAATGAATGGGCAAATCCTTTAATCTCTCTCTCTCAAAGGCAAAATCACTCTAAACAAATACTTTTTTAAAGCATCCTCACCTTGTTTCTTGCTGTGTCACTCAGTTTCCTCTCTTGAGATAGGCTCCGCACTTCAGGACTGGCAGTAATGCTGGTTTCTTCATAAGAACATAAGAAGAGCTATGCTGAATCAGGCCAAAGCCCATCGAATCCAGCATTCTGTGTCACACAGTGGCCCACCAATTGTCCATGGGGATCTTGAGCAGAAAGAGAAGGCAAGACCCTCCCTTTTCCCTGACCCCCAACAAATGGTACTCAAGGGAATCCTGCTTGCCTCAACCAACATAGAGGTGGCACATGGACATCTGTTTCAATAAGCACCAATACACTTGGCATTCATGAATCTGTATAATCCTGCCTTGAAGCTATCAAGGCTGATAACTGTCACAACCTCTTCTGGAAGTGAATTCCATAAACCAATGACCCTCTGGTTGAAGAAATGTTTCCCATGATTTGTCCTCACTTTCTTACCTATGAGCTTTAGTGAGTGCTACCTTGTCCTAGTATTGTGTGATAGAGAAATTATTTTTTTCTTTATCCAGCTTTTCTATCCCATGCATGATTGTATACACTTCGTTAAAGTTACCCCTTAAATGCCGTCTTTCAAGACTGAAGAGACCAAGGCATTGCAACCTGGTATCATAAGGGAGGTGCTCCATTTCCTTTATCATTCTTGTTGCCCTTTTTTGCACCTTTTCCAGTTCCATTATATCCTTCTTGAGGTGCGGTGACCAGAACTGTACACAGTACTCCAAGTGTGGTCTCACCATTGATTTGTACAGAGGCAATACAACACTTTCCGATTTATTTTCAATTCCCTTCCTAATCATGCCAAGCATGGAATTTGCTTTTTTAAGTGCTGCTGCACACTGGGTTGACATCTTCATTAAGCTGTCCACCAAAACCCCAAGATCCCTTTCTTGGGTTGTCTCAGAAAGTTTGGTCCCCATCAGTTGGTAGGTATAATTGGGGTTCTTTGCCCCAATGTGCATAACTTTGCACTTGTTTAAGTTAAAATGCATTTGCCACTTTGTTGTCCACTCAGTTAATTTTGAGAGATCCTTCTGGAGTTCCCGACAAACATTTTCACTTTTCACTACTTGGAACAAGTAACAAACTTTGCTATCTCACTATTTACTTCTACATCCAGATCATTAATGAATAACTTAAAAAGTAAAGTTCCCAAAACTGAACCTTGGGATACACCACTTCTCACTTCTTGATATCCAGAGAATTGTCCATTGATTGCCACCCTTTGCTTCCTACAATGTAGCCAACCCAGGGCAAGACCTGTCCTCTAATTCTGTGGCTAAAGAGCTTTTTAAGGAGCCTTTGGTGAGGGACTTTGTCAAAAGCCTTTTGAAAGTCAAGATATACAATATCAAATGGGTCCCCTTTCTCTATGTTTTTATTAATACCCTCAAAGAATTCTTACAAGTTAGTAAGACATGATTTGCCTTTGTAGAAACCATGTGGATTTTCTTTCAGCAATGCCTGTTTTTCTATGTGCCCAGTAATTTTATCTTTAATAATATCTTTTATCTTTTATGAACCCCTCCGAGTCTCCGGAGAGGGATGGCACACAAATCTAATTAATAATAATAATAACAACAACAACAACAACAACAACAACAACAACAACAATAATAATAATAATAATAATAATAATAATAATAATAATAATAATTCCTGCTCTGAGGCGCAGTGCCAAAGGATCTCACTGGACATTTAAAAACCATCGGAATTGACAAAATCTCCATCTGTCAATTGCAAAAGGCTGCTTCACTGGGATCGGCAAACATAATTTGCCGCTACATCACGCAGTCCTAGGTGCTCGGGAAGTGCCCAACTGGTGATGAAATACAAATTCCAGCATAGTGATCTCATTTGCTGTGTTGGCAGGCAAGTGCACACTGGTAGTGGGCACCAGATTGTGCAGTTTGCACGCGACCGCTCTGGTGACAGTCCCATGGGCACTACCATCTTTTTTCTTTAATTTTTCAAGCAAAATCTCATGAGAAGATACCCGTGAGCGTGAGATTTTAGCAATGTTTTGCTTCCAGGCATGTGCGGAAGCAAAAAATCACCAAAATCTCAAACACATGTGCATCCCCTCACAAGATTTTGGCATGTTTTTGCTTTCTGCACATGCATGGAAGCAAAAACACACTGGGGGCATGTATGCGCATGCACACAAGATGACCGAAGCTGCAGGCGCAGCACATCGGTAGCAGCCAGTAAGAGGAATCCGCCTCTGGAGTAGACCATCTTCAATTCTACTATATTGATGTTTAGCTGCCCCTAAAAGGATTCACATATATAACATGTATGTACAAATAGTTATTTTCAGTCAAAATATGGCTTTGTTTCTTCTCTAGTTTATACCACAAAACCTCCATTAAGCAGCTCTCACCCGCATACAATGGTCAATGGAAAGAGTCTGTGATCTAGAAATTTCTGGAGGGTACACATTCTGTCACTTGGTAAATACCATGCTTCAACAAAACTTTGAAGGATATATTCATTTTACAAAAGTGTCATAGAAACAAATATCTCAAACTAATTCCTTCAGTTCTAAAACTAAAGTTAAATAAGCACATTGTCTTGCTTTGGTCTGTTTTAGAGCCCCTCTCAGATTGCCCTACTGGGTAAAAACTTAAGAGCAGGTTCTTAATGGAGTATAATGGAAGAAAAGGCTGAGATGAACATTATTTTGCTGCAAGGCAGCTTCCAGAATAAATGGCTCTGAATAATTTATGAAAAATGTTGCACTACATGCTGTGTAACTAGTGAAGCAGCTGTTGAGAACTTGTCCACATTGGTTGGTTCTAATACAGACTATAGGGAATCTCTGGTGTGGAGATGGCAAATATGAAAGCCATAAAATCTGCTCTTTGTGAGAATTTTCTATTTTCTAGAAGTCCAATCAGTTTAGAAAAGGTAACATTCTGCAAAATCATTTAGTTCAATTCAGGCAAACATATCAGCTTAATTATTGTTATTATTATTATTATTATTATTATTATTATTATTATTATTATTATTAATTAGATTTGTATGCCGCCCCTTTCCGTAGACTCGGGGCGGCTCACAACACAATAAAAACAGTTTATAGCAAATCTAATAATTTACAGTTTAAAATATTTAAAAAAAACCATTATTAAACAGACATACACACAAGCATACCATACATAAATTGTATAGGTCCGGGGGAGATATCTCAGTTCCCCCATGCCTGACGACAAAGGTGGGTTTTAAGGAGTTTGCGAAAGGCGAGGAGGGTAGGGGCAGTTCTAATCTCTGGGGGGAGATGGTTCCAGAGAGTCGGGGCCGCCACAGAGAAGGCTCTTCCCCTGGGGCCCGCCAACCGATATTGTTGATGGGACCCAGAGAAGGCCCACTCTGTGGGACCTAATCGGTTGCTGGGATTCGTGCAGCAGAAGGCGGTCTCAGAGATATTCTGGTCCGATGCCATGAAGGGCTTTAAAGGTCATAACCATCACTTTGAATTGTGACCGGAAATTGATCGGCAACCAATGCAGACTGCAGAGTGTTGGTGTAACATGGGCATACCTAGGGAAGCCCATGACTGCTCTCGCAGCTGCAGCTAATAAAGTTTGTGGGGTAAATCAGAAAAGAAACTTAACCAGATGTGCTAATTCATTTTGCTTGACATTTATCTCACCACAAAGCAATTCTTATAAAACTACATTGACAGAATATTGAATGTCTGAAAGTACAATCCCCCTGCTTCTCCTTTACAGTCCAAGAAACTGGAGAAGGTCCCTTCTGAGCATCTTGCCTATACACTATCCATACTGCAGGTAGTAGACTCTTCTATCTCTTTCCTAACTGTTCCCTTGTCTGCATCTCCTATATTACTATGAAATTACTATGAAACTACATCACAGTAAAAAAATCTTAATTTATATCTCATGTAATTAAAATGTTTATACAGTGATTGTTTGTGAATATTTTTCCCTTTTCTCCATGTTTATCTAATATATAAGCTTGTATAAGTGCATTGCTACTGATTTTTTTAAAAATGCTTATCTGAGTTTTGACAAATATACAGACTACACTATATCAGTTTGCTTCTATTATTTATTTCAATAATTCAAAAACTCCAATAAGTAGAAATTAAGACAAATCCATTAATATACTAGTTAGAAGAAAAAACATAATTTGAGAATCTTCTGCCATTGGAGCAGAGATAGCATATCTAATTATTGATCATCAACATTTATCTACCTCTAGATCCCGCTTCCAGTTTCAGGGTTATTTACAGCTCTTATACAATTTTGTACTTTTGGAATTAATCAAAACTGACATCAATATACTTTACCTGGAAGCTTTAAAGAAATCAATTTCCACTATTGCACAACTTGTACTATTTGCTCTGCTTTAATTTATTTCTTCTCACTTCTATTTCTATCAAAGCAGAGCCTGTTAGTCGCACTTCTAGGCTGAAAAGCATGATTAATCATTAAACAAAAAAATCACTGAACAAAACTGGCTATGTAATTAACTTTAAAAGTCACTACAAAAATATATGCCACCAAATAAAGACTGAATGTGCCAATTATCACATTCTACATACAAAATCCAACCAGGCCTTATATAATTTTGTAACAGCTTAAAGACTCAAGAACCATCCCACCCCTAAAAGAACCTAATGGTATAGAATGTAATGGTTAAGAAGTTAAAACCCACCTCTTTAACACATTCTTCAGCTGCTACCCTTCAAAAAGACCTTGACTTTGTGTCATAATGGTCAAACAATTGGCAACTTCAAATCTCAACCAACAAATTCTTTGTCTTACACATTGGCAAAAACAAGGGAAAAAAGAAAATCAGAACACAAAATACAAGCTGGGTGGATAGGATTCCCCATTCCTAAGAGGGCTATAAGATGCATGGATACGTGCACCATCTTCAAAAAAGGGGAAAAATAGATTCAGGAAACTACAGACCTATCAGTCTGATCTCAATACTAGGAAAGATTTTGGAAAACATAATCAAGCAACAAATCAATGAACAATAGTAGCAATCAAAGTAATAACCAAAAGTCAACATGGGTTTGTCAAAATCAGGTCTTGACAGATTAATCTTATTGTATTCTTTGACAAGGTGCTAAAATTAGTGGACCAGAGGAATGCTGTTGATATAATTTGTTTAGACTTCAGTAAGGCATTTGGTAATGGCAATAGTAGACCATATTCTACTACTAGATAAAATAGAAAAATGTAGGTTAGATAGTGTTCTGTCTGGGTGCCCCCAGACTTCAACACCAACTGGAAAAAACAGCCAGACACGCTGGTAAAAGCAAAGGCACTTTATAGTTTGAAAAATAAACACAGAGAAAAACCTGTTCTTCCCAACAGGCAGGCTATGAGGCTTCACAGCAGAGTCCTGACGGCCAGACAATACAGCAGACTTCTTGCTGGCACACACACCACTGTAGAGAATAAGACCCACGCCTTTCCCCCCAAGGTTTCAGCCTTCAAGGCCACAAGCCAGAATCAGAGACGCCAAAGATCACAGCCAGGTCCCAGGACTCCCAAAGATAATACTCCACAATACAGGAAGGGTGGGTCTGCCTTTTCAGCCTTTCTGGGGAGAACCACACCCAAACCCAGCTGTTGCCTATTTAGGGCTGGAAATACCTGGCTAATTGTCCCCTTCGTTGTGCTGCTCTTCTCTGCCTGAGATCGATTATGGCTTGTGCATTTTCATCTAAGGACTCCAGGCTGCTTGCTGGGGAGAGCTCCACCCCGGGGGACTCAGGCTGTTCTCCCTCTCCCTCAGCCTGATATTCCTCCTCCCCGTCTGCCTGGGCCTCCTCCTCCTCCTCCTGTTCCTCATCCTCCCCCTCTGAGCATGGAGCCGGCAGAGGTTCAGCCGTTCCCCGAGGAGCCTCAGACGGAATCACAACAGATAGCAACACCACCAGATGGATACAAAACTGGCTGACCAACCATACTCAATGTGCAGTGATTGATGGTACTGCATCTACATGGAAGGAAGTATGCAGTGGAGTATTTTAGGTCCAGTACATTTCAACACTTTCAGCAACGACTTGGATGAGGGAATAGATGGGGAACTCATCAAATTTGCAGATGACACCAAAAGGTGTCAGAAGGGAAAGGGGGGGACATGATCGAAACATTTAAATATTTTAAAGGATTAAATAAGGTTCAGGGGGGAAGTGTTTTTATAGGAAATTGAACACAAGAACAAGGGGTCACAATCTGAGGTTAGTTGGGGGAAAGATTAGAAGCAACGTGAGAAAATATTATTTTACTGAAATGCTTGGAACAAACTTCCAGCAGACATGGTTGGGAAATTCACAGTAACTGAATTTAAACATGCCTGGGATAAACATATATCCATCCTAAGATAAAATACAGGAAATAGTATAAGGGCAGACTAGATGGACCATGAGGTCTTTTTCTGCCATCAATCTTCTATGTTTCTATGTTTCTAAATGACAGGAATAGCCATGTCTGCAGAAGATAGGCTCAAGATACAGAAGGATCTTGAAAGACTTGAAGCTTGGCACTATGTAAAAAAATGAAATTTGATGGAGAAAAAAGTAAGATTCTACATTTAGGTAAAAAACCAGAAATGCTCAGGTACAGTAACTGTGAGAGGAATCTTGGCCTCCTAGTGGACAATCATTTAAATAGGAGCCAGCAGTGTGCAGCCAATGCCAAAACAGCTAACACAGTTCTAAGCTGCACTAGCAGAGGAATAGAATCAAGATCACATGAAGTGTTAATACCACTTTATAATGCTTGGAATACTGCATTCAGTTTTGGTCATCGTGATGTAAAAAGTATGTTGAGACTCTAGAAAGAGTGCAGAGAAGAGCAACAAACAGTTTTAAATAATATAAAATATAAAACCTCTCTTCTATGAAGGAAATTGGCAGTTAAGAAATATGAAATAAGTCCTAGACCAAGGGTGGGCAATTAATTTTGCCATGGGGCCACATGAGAAATTGGGATGGTTTTAGAGGGCCGGATTAATATAATTAACTCAGTTCTACCCAATACTGTATATTATTGGGTAGAACTGAGTTAATGATATTATAATTATAAATTATAATTATAACATAATTAAATCAGTTCTACCCAATAATATACAATACAATTATAATAATACAATTATAATTATGTTATATTATACTATACCATACTATACTATACTATACTATACTATACTATACTATACTATACTATGATATGATATGCTATATTATACTATATTATATTTTATAATTATATTATAATTATAAATTAATTGCCCACTCCTTCCTTCCTTCCTTCCTTCCTTCCTTCCTTCCTTCCTTCCTTCCTTCCTTCCTTCCTTCCTTCCTTGTTCCCTCCATTTCTCCTTCCTTCCTTTTCTAGATGGAGAGAAGCTTCTGTTTCTCTGATTTTCTCTGCCTTTTATTTCTGCTTTTGTGCAGTTCTTTACTTCTCTTTCAAAATATTCCTTTCAGGTGCCTCTCTTCAACTGACCTACATTGTCAGTTGAGAAAACATAATGCAGCCTTTGCCTGAAAGTAGCTTGGGATTCCTTTTCTTCCTCTTCCTCCCCTTTTTCCCCCTGAGAGGTGGGGTGTGGGGTTTGCTTTAAATTTCTTGGAAAAGCCAATGAAACCAATGAACAATTAAAAAATGAGCATTTATTGGACTTTTGCAAAAGGGCATGGAAAGAGAATTTCTCCTTCCTTCCTTCCTTCCTTCCTTCCTTCCTTCCTTCCTTCCTTCCTTCCTACTTCCTACTTCCGCGGGCCGGTCACAGACAGCAGGTGGGCTGCATCTGGTCCCCAGGCCGCACTTTGCCCAGGTCTGTCCTAGACAATGCTCAGCTGGTTTCAATGGATCTGAAATTAAAATTGACTAATCCAAAATATATTATTAATTTATTACATTTCCCTAATCTTCTAAAGAATGCTTTTCAAAAGATGGAAATCAGTTGGAGATCCAAAAAAGAAAAAGAGGGTTCACTGAAGGGTTCTCAGGTTTAGAATTGCTTACTATTTAATTTAGAAAACAGCCATCTTCAAATTGAAAATTTATGACACAACTCATAAAACACTTTAGGGAATAGACTTGATTCCTTTTGCTTTTTCAAATATAAAATATATAAAAACAAACTTCGGCACATAAACATTTCATCTTCTAGAAGCATTGGCCGCAGGCTGAGGTAAGCAATTTTATACATGATAACCAGAACAGATTTTTTTTCCTAACAAGAATGGAGGAAATTGTATGAACAAAGAGTAGTAATAATGTAGAGATTTAAAAACATAGAGAATATATTTAAACTTGTTTTTTTACAAATCTTCAAATGATTGTTGCTAAGTTATTTTTTCATTTAAAATATGATAAGGGTTTAGGAAGAAAAATAAATAAATGTAGATATCTGCAACAACTCAGGAATATAGAAAATGCACTGGTATGAAATAATGCATAGCTTAGAATTTGTTAAGTTTTACACACAACAACACATATAAGCACACAGAAAAGTTATTTCTAGTAAGACTTTCTTGCATAGTTGAATGGAAGAATGAGAAGATGGATGCAGTACAGATGACTAAAGGAACACAATAATCACTCAAATTTAAGAACAACAGTCAAAGCTTTTTAGTTCATTATATGAACTGATTATTTGAAAATCATTTCCTAAGAAAAAGGATTTTTTCCAAAAAGGAAGAATGATAACCCAGCATTGTATGATGCTAAAAGCGATTCAAGAGTTTGATATACCTGTGGTAGAACACTTGGAAAGGGAAAATAACTAAATGTAAACATACTGCAACCTTTACTCATGTAGATTGAATAACAAATTATTACAAAACAATGTGTATAATTAATATTTACATGAAGATATTACTGCAAACTATTAATTAATTAGTAATATTGTTCCAAAATTTTATGTTGCAATAACTATTTTTAACTCATTCTTTATAGATATACCGAAATTAGCATAATGGGCAACAAATCCATTGTTACAGATTTCCTCCTAATGGGATTTTCAGATGACCATGATATGAAACTTTTCTATTTTTTTATATTTCTCTTTGTTTATTTAACAGCAGTAGTGGGGAACTTTCTCATCATCTCAGCCGTGATACTCAATCAACATCTTCATACACCCATGTACTTCTTTCTGCTCAATCTATCATTTGTAGATATTTGCTACATCTCTACTACAGTTCCCAAAACAATAGCTGTTTCAGTTACAAACAACAAATTGATTCCTTATGCTGGATGTGTTGCACAGGTCTTTTTAGTTATTACTTTTGTTGGGGCAGAGATTTTCTTGCTTACTATCATGGCTTATGATCGGTATGTTGCCATCTGCCATCCTTTGGAGTACAGATTGATTATGACCTGGAATGCCTGCATCCAAATGGCAGCTGTTGCTTGGATATCCACTTTGATTCATGCTGTGTTAGAAACCAGTTTGACTTTTCGGCTGGACTTTTGTGGAATCAATATGATTGGCCAGTATTTTTGTAATATGCCTCAATTACAAAAGATAGCTTGTACTGATTCAAAAGGCCACAAAATTCTAATTTTTCTGATTGGGCTCAGTGTGAATTCATTTTGCTTTGCATTCATCTTGACATCTTATTGTTATATTTTTTCCTCTGTGTTGAAAATCCCATCAGTTCAAGGAAGACACAAAGCTTTCTCAACTTGCATTCCCCACCTCACTGTTTTTGCCTTGTTTATTATCACGGCTGTCTTCTCATACTTGAGACCAAAGTCACTTTCCTCCCTCAAGGCAGATTTAATTTCTGGAGTTTTATATACAATTTTGCCACCTGTTTTTAATCCCATCATTTATAGTTTGAGGAATAAGGATATCCAAAGAGCTGTATTGAAAATATCACAGAAATTGAAAGAATTTATGAATTAAATGTAAACATTCTTATAATGATTTGATTTCAGCTAATTAAATAGCTGAATGGGGACTGTATAAGTTTTGTATGAGAGATTGGTCCAGAAAATGGCCTATGGCAAATTTAATATTCTTGTTATCAATGTTTGATTTTCAATAAATAAATGCAGCTCTGCTTTCTTTCCATTTGCAATGTTTTTTCTTTGTAAATGGTGAAGTATAGATAGCTAAATAAATAAATATTTTGCAATGGGTATATAACACAATCATTCTATTTCTATTTGCAAGTCTTTGCATTTTGTTATCTTCTCCAATTCTGTCTCTTCTATTCTGCTGCCTCCAGGTGCTGTCACGTCCATTGTCCAGATATTTTTGTCTTTCTTATTGACAAATATTACAATAATCATTATTATTGCTATCATCATATTCATCATCGTCATCTTGTTTTGCAATAGACGGAGAGGGGCGGCATATAAATAAATAAATAAATAAACAAACAAACAAACAAACAAACAAACAAATAAATAAGATGTACTTGAGTTGCATTGAAAAGTACTTTGTTTGGGAAGTTGGGATAGATGCTTTTAAAGCTGATGAACAGAATTTCAAAGGAAAAAAACCCTCCTTATTAATATTTGTATAATATTACTAATATCTGTGCTGCTCGAGGAGGTAGCCGGGTAGCCTGGGCTTATTGTCCTGGGAGATTTCAACCTGCCGTCACTCAACGGATCCTCTGGGTTAGCACAGGAGTTCATGGCCACCATGACAGCCATGAACATGACTCAAGTAGTTCAGGGACCGACTCATGAGGGGGGACATGCACCTGACATGATATTTCTGTTGGAGCAACTGAGTAATGGTCTGAGACTAAGGGGCTTAGATGTTTTGCCTTTGTCACGGTCAGATCATTTTCTGCTACGGCTCAGCTTTATGGCTCCAAACATTCCCCACAGGGAGGTGGAACCAATTAGGTGGTTCCACCCCAGATGCCTAATAGACCCAGAGGTCTTTCAGAGGGTGCTTGGGGTTTTACCAGACTCACTTGTCCACAGTTCAGAAGAGTCTCTTGCCGTGGCCTGGAACAAGGTTGCGACTGAGGCTCTTGACCAGATTGCACCATTGCGACTTCTCTGTGCCACTAGACCCTGGAGAGCTCCTTGGTTCACTGAGGAACTCCAGGAGTTGAAACACCAGAAGAGATGTCTAGAGAAGCGGTGGAGGAAAAGTAAGTCTGAGTCTGATCGAACACTTGTAAGACTTAAAAAGTTGCGCTCAAGGTGGCAAGATGCACATATCATACCAACTTGATTGCATCAGTGGAATTTCACCCAGCCGCTCTGTTTAGAATGACCTGCTCCCTCCTTAATCAGGGGAGAGTTGGGGAGCCCTTGCAGAGTAGTGCTGAGGATTTTAATACATTTATCATTGATAAAATCACTTGGATCTGGATGGACCTTGACTCCGATTGGATAGCAGAGTCAGCTGACAACAAGTCAGTCGAGGTGCCTGGGGCCTGACCTTGTCTATCTGTCTGGTAGGAGTTTGACGTGGTGACACCTGATGAAGTGGACAAGGTCATTGGAGCTGTGAGGTCCACCACCTGTTTACTGGATCTGTGTCCCTCTTGGCCGGTTTCGGCCAGCAGAGAGGTGACATGGAGCTGGGTCCAGGAGATTGTCAACACTTCTTTGGGGAGGGGGTCCTTCCTGGCTCCCTATGAGGAGGCATTTGTGTGCCCCCTCCTCAAGGAGCCTACCCTGGACCCAGCCGTACTTAATAACTATCTTCCAGTCTCCAACCTTCCCTTCATGGAGAAGGTGCCCCGAGTCTTCGGAGAGGGACAGCATACAAATCTAATAAATTATTATTAAATTATTATTATTATTAAGTTGGTGGCACTCCAGTTCCAGCAGTCCTTGGAAGAAGCCAATTATCTAGGCCTTCAGCAGTCTGGATTCAGGCCCGGCTACAGCATGGAAATTGATTTGGTCGTGCTGATGGATGATCTCTAGTGGGCCCGGGACATGGGTTTATCCTCTGTCCTGGTGCTTCTTGACCTCTCAGCAGCTTTCAATACCATTGATCCTTCTGCACCAGCTGGAGGGGCTGGGAATGGGAGGCACTGTTCTGCAGTGGTTCTCCTCCTACCTCTCCAGTCGGTCGCAGTTGGTGTTAATGGGGGATCAGAGGTTGACCTCTAGGTCTCTTCCCTGTGGGGTGCCTCAGGGGTCAGTTCTCTCCCACCTGCTATTTAATATCTACATGAAACCTCTGGGTGAGATCATCCAAGTGCATGGGGTTAGGTATCATCAGTATGCTGATGATACCCAGTTGTACATCTCCACCCCATGTCCAGTCAGCAAAGAAGTAGAAGTGATGTGCTGGTGCCTGAAGGCTGCTGGGATATGGATGGATGTCAACAGGCTCAAACTCAACCCAGACAAGACGGAGTGGCTGTGGGTTTTGCCTCCCAAGGACAATTCCATCTGTCTGTCCATTACCCTGGGGGGGAAATTATTGACCCCCTCGGAGAGGTTACGCAACATGGGCATCCTCCTCGATCCACAGCTAACATTAGAGAACCATCATTCAGCTGTGGCGAGGAGGGCGTTTGCCCAAGTTCACCTGGTGTAACAGTTGCGGCCCTATTTGGATTGGGAGTCACTCCTCACAGTCACTCATGTCCTCATCACCTACAGGTTCAACTACTGCAATGCTCTCTACATGGGGCTACCTTTGAAGAGTGTTAAGAAACTTCAGATCATGCAGAATGCAGCCGCGTGAGCTATCGTAGGGCTATCTAGATTTGCCCATGTCTCTCCAACACTCCATGGCCTGCACTGGCTCCCAATCAGTTTCTGGTCACAATTCAAAATGTTGGTAATGACCTATAAAGCCCTACATGTCATCGGACCAGAATATCTCCGAGAGCAGTCATGGGCTTTCCCAAATATGCCCATGTTACACCAACACTCCGCAGTCTGCATTGGTTGCCGATCAGTTTCTGGTCACAATTCAAAATGTTGGTTATGACCTATAAAGCCCTTCATGGCACCGGACCAGATTATCTCATGGACCGTCTTCTGCTGCATGAATCCCAGCAACCAGTTAGGTCCCACAGAGTGGGCCTTCTCCAGGTCCCGTCAACTAAACAATGTCATTTGGCAGAATCCAGGGGAAGAGCCTTCTCTGTGGCGGCCCCCTGCCCTTTGGAACCAAATCCCCCCAGAGATTAGAATTGCCCCCACCCTCCTTGCCTTTTGTAAACTTTTAAAAACCCATCTCTGCCATGAGGCATGGGGGAACTGAGATATTCTTTCTCCCTAGGCCTTACAATTTGCGCATGGTATGTTTGTATGTATGTTTGGTTTTATAATAAGTTTTTCTTTAGTTGTTTAGTATTGGATTGTTACATGCTGCTTTTTATCACTGTTGTTAGCCGCCCCGAGCCTGCGGAGAGGGGTGGCATACAAATCCAATAAATAATAAAATAATAATAAAATAATATTCGCCATAGACCGGCGTTCTTGAAGGACTACGCATGCGCCCCATAGGAGGAAGGGGTGTCATGTCCTTGGCAACAACAGGAAGTGCTATTTGGCGGGAACAAGGTTTGGTTTCTATTGATTGGATTCAAATATATATAAGCTGTCAGTGAGTTGTTATTGTTCTTTTCTGTGGGTTCCTGTTCATGTTACTGCAGCAGCCATGTCTCCGGGTGATTCACTATACTCTCTCTCTGTGTATGTGTGTGTGTGTGTGTGTGTGTCGCTGTGTGTCTCTGTGTCTGTCTCTCTTTCTGTGTGTGTGTTTCTGTGTCTGTCTGCCCATCTGTCTGTCTGTCTGTCTGTGTGTCTCTCTCTCTCTCTCTCTCACACACAAATGATATAGACAGGAAAATTTCAAATATTTTTTTCTCACATTATTTGATTTTACCTCATTGTCTCCCAATCTCAAACTATTAAATTAATCAAACAAATACAATATGCAAATAAATGTAAATTTAAATGTAAATTGTTCAAAGACAATTTATATGGTCATGAGGCCAGCATTATATGCCAAAGGCACCTGAAATACTTCCACTAAAGTGGTATGTATTAAACTACTTGTGCTTGCATTTGAAATTGCTAGAATAGCATTTAGGGAGAAGGGCAGTATTAAAAAATTGAATAAATAAATAAATAAATAAACAAACAAATAAATAAACAAATTCTAATAGTTAAAACAATATATTTAAAATGCATTAAAAATGGAGAGTGTATCTAGTTCTTCACAATTTCTTCAGATTCTGTTGGTTGAAGAGGGATTATGGAAAATGTTTATATATTGAGGAAACTAATAAGTATAACTGCAATTCATAATAAATGAATGGTAGGAAGCAATAAATAGATTAGCTAATTTATTATTTAAATACATTCATATTATATTTGTATACATATTGATAGTGAAGTTGATAGACCTCAAATTGTCTACCGTACATTGAAATAATGAAAGGAATAGTTGGTGGATAATAGTGAAGATTTACAGTGATTTTGGCGGGAAAATTCAGAAAATTTTATCTCTATTATCTTTAATACAGATTTCAAACATTTGAAGATTAATAGAGTATTTATAATTAACATATAATTTTGTCATCTACCAGTCACAAATCATCATCCCATGCTGGTATAGTTTGGATCAAATTCAGTGCGTTTCATTTAATATACAATTTATAGCAGAATACCACTTTATCAATGTTGATTTGTAACAGTTTCTTCACTCTTTTCACTTGGATTAACTTCTATTCCTTTAGTTAATTAGGAGTTTTGACTGAAAGGTATACAAATTATATAGGAAATTATGGATAACTTTAACATACAGAATGAGTAGTTGGTCTTAATTTTTTATTTTACTTAGTCAAATAGATTAGATGCACAAAGAATTTGTCTTTGGTGCAGAAGCACTGAGTGTACATACAAAACAACAAGACAATCATCATCATGATCATGATCATCATCATCATCATCATCATGTGTATAGTTAACACAACTAAAAATAATAATTCAAGGATAAATATACAGCAACCACAACCTCTGGGTTAATTATAGATACATATTTTTAAAGCACAAACAATTGATGCTAGAAAATGGATGTTGCAACTTCACTTGGAGCACTAAATAACTTAATAGGATTGTTCTTATGGTGGGAAATAGGAAGCAGATGTATTAAGTATGTTTACCATTTTGATGTGTGTTTGTGTATGTGTAAAAAGGATAAATCATAACAATAGTAATGCCTATCCCATGCCCTAGAGAAGAATTCAATAGATGGATAAAAATGCCAAATATAGACTAATCGTTATTCTGACTGTGTGATGAATTGTAATAAAACAACATGGAGAAGACTTTTTAGCTTATTGTCTACTGTTATGCTTTTACCAATGTTATTGGAATTGTTTTACTTTCAAAATTTATATTGTAACATTAGTGTGCTGCCAATAGTCTAGGACAATTTTAAGAGTAGTATGCAAAATTATAAAATAAGGAAATTAATTCAAACTGTCTTGTTTATTTCAACCGCTGCCCTACTAAATCCATGGAAAAACAACAGGAAATTTGACTTTGTTGATATAAATGACTTTTGATATAAATGACTTTGTTGATATAAATGACTTTGTTGATATAATGCAGAACAATATCTAAGTATTTACAGAGTCTTTACTATCCATGGAAAAATACATTTATAGAATAGCAAATCAATTTTATAACATTATTTTTAAATCAGTTTTTGAAAGTTATTTAAATTAAAAAGCTTGAATACAGCAAGCTTTATTTCCTTATTCCTCATGCTGTAGATCACTGGGTTCATCATGGGTGGAATCACTGAGTATATGACAGCAAATACCATATTGATTTCTGAGGAGACATGTGGTATTGGTCTCAAGTACACAAGCATTCCAGTGAATAGAAGCATTGAAACTACAATGAGATGAGGAATGCATGTAGAAAAGGCCTTTTGTCTTCCTTTGGATGATGGCATTCGAGAAACTGTTATTAAAATCTGCATGTATGTCACAACTATAAAGAGAAAGCAGCCAAATGTTATGGTAGCATTTAGAATAAGAAGGACATATTCAACTTGATATAAATTAGAGCATGAGATTTTTAGTAGCTCTGGAAGCTCACAGAAAAACTGGTCAACTACATTGGAACAGAAAGTCATGGCAAAGGTAGTGCCATTGTGCAAGATGGCATAAAGAAATCCACTGAGCCATGCACTGCCTGCCATCTGGATGCAGGCTCCTTTATTCATAATTATCTCATATCGAAGTGGGTTACAGATAGCAACATATCGGTCATGAGCCATGACTGTGAGGAGAGTAAAATCAGAAGCTGCAAAGAGGAGGAAGAGAGACACTTGGAAGATGCAACCAATGTATGAAATCAATCTGGTGTTCATGAGAGAATTTGACATGGATTTGGGTATGGTGACAGAAACAGCCCCGAGATCAGTTATAGCTAAATTCATGAGGAAGAAATACATGGGAGTATGTAGTCGGCGATCAAGAATGACTGCAGAAATAATGATGAGATTTCCTGAAATGGCAGCCAGATAAAAAACCAGAAACACAACAAATTGCAAAATCTGATTTCCACGGATATCTGAGAACTCCAACAGCAGAAATTCTGTCATGGATGTTTGGTTAGACAAAGCTTTCATTTCTCAGGGTTAAATTAAGTATAGTTTCTGGGGAGTAAAAAGAATAAAACAGGGGGCGGGGGGATAAAAAAATTATAACTATTTCATATATTTGAACTTTTTTACATTTGTTAAAAACTTGTTATTTGAACAGTTATATTTGTAAAAAATAAATGCCTGTCATCCTGATTATTGCCATACATTAGAGTTTACTTATAATGGCACTTAACTGCTGTTTGAAAGTATCTGTAAAGCTTAGAGCACAAACAGACTATAATTCCATGTCTGGTTTTTTTCTTGTTTAGTTCTGCCTCTGGCTATATGCTACAGAAACAAAAAAATGCAGTTATAATAATATTTTCATCAAATATTATTTTCAATCCATCTTTTTTTATTTTTTTCATTTGAATTTATACCATGGACAATTTCTACAAATCAAATTTGTAAAAAATAATGGTGGTGGTGGTGGTGGTTGATGATACAAACCAATGATCATGGTGGGTAAGATAATGAAAAAATATTTTCAATTCTTTAAAATTATTTTCATCATCAATACAAAACTTTAATGCATCTTCCAAATGTAGAGACCATATTAGAATATTTGCAACTCTGCAAAAAGCTAAACTTAATAAAGTTGTAAAATGAATGAGAAGAAGACAGAGGGGAAAAGGATTGTGATATTTCTGATGAGTTCAGGACTTACTGTATGTTTTTAACTACGATGATTCAGCATAATAACATTTAACAATTGACAGGGTAAGGAAGAAATTATGAATGAAAGAGTATTAGAAAAAAAATAAGGCAAATGAAAAATACTTACTCTGTCATTTTTACATTATTGATTAAAATCTTCTCCTGCCAAATAATATTCAGAAATACAAACTGCAATTTTGTCTCCTTCTGAGCCAGGTACAAAACATACTAGAAGTAAAAGGGATATTTATTAATGTCCCTTTAACATTTAGTGGTCTCAAGAGTCACACAGAGTTGATTAGAAGAATCAACATTTTTAATTGATGGTAAATAGATTATATAGAATACAATACAAATATATATTGATTAAACTATCTCATTTATTTAATCATTTATTATTTTTGTGTGTGCACATTACTCCCTACTGATAATAAAAACAAAGTATTTAGTCCTACACTTATGTCTCCTAAAGTTTATTGAATTATATTTGGCAAGTTGATCAATGTATTTACCATACAAATTTACTAGTAATGAAAAATCTAAATATATAACTATTTGAAAATTCAGCAGAGAAAGAAAGAAAGAAAGAAAGAAAGAGACTGAGAAAAAGAGAAAGAGAAATAAGAGAAAGGAAAGGAAGGGAAGGAAGAGAGGGAGAGGAGAGAGAGAGAGAAGAAGATAAAAGCATCACAAACCCTACCACTAGATGTGGCTTCAGAAGACACTTTGAAACAGCATAGCAATTTAGGGCTGGAAGATATCACAGAGGTCATCTAGTCCAAACCAGTATTGCAGAAGGAAACCTTAGATTGTTTGGATTATTAGATTGTCTCAAACAGAGAGGAAAATTGTCAGAACGGAGAAGGAGTTTACCAGGACAAGGCTGCCATTCAGGAGAAGGTAGAACTAGTCCTTGACTTATGACCACAGTTGAGCCCAAAATTTTGGTTGCTAAGCAAGAGTGTTGTTAAATGAGTTTTACCACATTTTACTCAATCCATTACATTTCCAGGTTCCTACAGTCATGTGCAAGTTAGGGAAGAACATTTGAAGGCATGTGTAATGTTCTATTGTACAGAAGTTATGGTTAAATGTGTGGCAGAAAGTGGACTCTGAGTGTGATTTTCCAAATCCACTAACTAAGGTTGAATGTATAGTTTTCGAAGAGCTCTCTCTCTCTCTCTCTCTCTTTCTTTCTCTCTCTCTCTCTGTGTACATACACATACAGTATGTGTAGTAGATAACATAGAAACATAGAAGATTGATGGCAGAAAAAGACCTCATGGTCCATCTAGTCTGCCCTTATACTATTTCCTGTATTTTATCTTAGGATGGATATATATGTTTACCCCAGGCATATTTAAATTCAGTTACTGTGGCTTTACCAACGATGTCTGCTGGAGGTTTGTTCCAAACATCTACTACTCTTTCAGTAAAATATTTTCTCACGTTGCTTTTGATCTTTACCCCAAATAACCTCAGATTGTGGCCCCTTTTCTTGCGTTCACTTTCCTATTAAAAACACTTCCCTCCTGAACCTTATTTAAC
This sequence comes from Erythrolamprus reginae, assembly GCF_031021105.1. Classification (NCBI taxonomy): domain Eukaryota; kingdom Metazoa; phylum Chordata; class Lepidosauria; order Squamata; family Dipsadidae; genus Erythrolamprus; species Erythrolamprus reginae. Next base: position 122,414,887 of record NC_091963.1, read on the forward strand.
CCTTTATTCCAAATGTGGTATTCCAAATGTGGTCTCAACAGTGCTTTATACAGCGGGATCACAATCTCCCTCTTCCTGCTTGTTATACCTCTAGCTATACAGCCAAGAATTCTATTTTCTTTCCCTACTGCCTGATTGCACTGTTCACCCATTTTGAGACTGTCAGAAATCACTACCCCTAAATCCTTCTCTTCTGAAGTTTTTGCTACCACAGAACTGCCAATACAATACTGAGATTGAGGATTTCTTCTCCCCAAGTGCATTATTTTACATTTGGAAACATTAAACTACAGTTTCCATTGCTTTGACTACTTATCTAGTAAAGCTAAATCTTTTGCTGTATTACAGATGCCTCCAGGAATATCAACCCTATTGCACACTTTAGAGTCATCTGCAAATAGGCAAACCTTCCCTACCAAACCTTCCCCTGATGTATATTTTTGTGTGCCTGTGTATAATATGTATGTACACATATGGCATATATACAAAGGATTAAATAGAATATTTTGGATGTTCAGTAGTAGTAAATTTATTTATTTTATTTAATAAAAAGTATCTCCTTGAGGCCTTTGAGGCAAGGAGAGACCCTAACAAATGTACATTTTTGTTTTATGTACTCTGAGAGCATATGCACCAAGACAAATTCCTTGTGTGTCCAATTACACTTGGCCAAAAAAAATTCTATTCTATTCTATTCTATTCTATTCTAACCCTTAATGTGAATAATGTCAAGTTGGTCACCCCTTGTTAAAACTTCTAGAGTCAATACAAGTAACAAGGGGACAATGGGCATCCTTGCCTTGACCACTTTATAATGTCCACTTTGTCAATCATTTCTCCATTTACTAATATTTTTGTTGCTTGTTTATTGTAAATTAACAATAAATAGGCTCAGGCTCAATCCTGACAAGATAGAATGGCGGTAGGTTTTGCCTCCCAGGGACCTGTCCATCCATTACCCTGGGGAGGGAGTCTTTACCCCCCTCAGAGAGGGCCTGCAACTTGGGCATCCTCCTTGATCCACAGCTGAATTTAGAAGATCATCTCTCAGCTGTGGCAAGGGGGCACAGGTATGCCTTGTGCACCAGTTGTGGCCCTATCGGGATAGGGAATCACTTCTCACAGGTACTCACACCCTTATCACCTTGAGTTCTATTACTGCAATGCTCTCTACATGGGGCTGCTTCTGAAGAGTGTTTGGAGACTGCAAATTGTGCAAAATGCAGCTGCGCAAGCTATAATGGGGTTACTAAGATCTGCCCACATCTCAACATCACTACATGGGCTGCACTGGTTGCCGGCTGGTTTCCAGGAACAATTCAAAGTGCTGGTTATGACCTATAAAGCCCTACATGGTTCAGGACCAGATTATCTTCAGGACCATCTTCTGCCACATGTATCCCACAGAGTTGACTTTCTCCAGGTTCTGTCGGCCTTCTGTATATGGGGTTTTAACACTTTTAGCAATCTGTATCAATCTTTTAAACTAAATTAGATTTCTTTTATGTATTGTTGTATTTATGATATTGTATGCCGTCCTGAGTCGCTGGGAGAAGGGTGGCATATAAATAAATAAACAAACAAACAAACAAACAAACAAACAAATATTTCTCCAAGATCCACATATTGTAATTGATGGATCATAAAATGCCAATTCACGTTATCATATGCTTTTTATGTAGCCAAAAACATTAAAACTACTTGCTTATCAGGTTTTTGTACATAATACTTAAGAGTATTCAAGATTATATGCATATTATTTCTAATCTGTCTTTTGGGGAAGAATCCATTTTGATTTTTATGTACAAATTCATTTAGAAATCTCTGCAGCATGTTGGTGATTATTGAAGCAAATATTTTATAGTCTATGTTTAATAGTGAAATTGTTCTATAGTTTTTAATCTTATATAAATCAGTTCCTTCTTTTGATATCAAAGTTATATAATTCTCTGTCCAGGAATCAGGTAACTTAGCCTCCAAAATTAACTCATTATATACTTCTAACATTACTATTCAAATGATTTATTTATTTATTTATTCATTCATTCATTCATTCATTCATTCATTCAATTTTTATCCCGCCCTTCTCCTTAGACTCAGGGTGGCTTACAACATGTTAGCAATAGCACTTTTTAACAGAGCCAGCATATTGCCTCCACAATCTGGGTCCTCATTTTACCCACCTCGGAAGGATGGAAGGCTGAGTCAACCTTGAGCCGGTGATGAGATTTGAATCGCTGACCTACAGATCTACAGTCAGCTTCAGTGGCCTGCAGTACAGCACTCTACCTGCTGCGCCACCCTGGCTCTATTTGCAAGTTTCCACTGATAGGTCATCCAGCCTGGACACGTTCCCATTTCTCTGTCTTTTAATTGCCTCTGTCAACTCCATCATCATTATTTTCCCTTCGAGCATTTTCTTATAGCTTTCTGATATTTTGGTAGATTGCTTTTGCCAGATATTGCTGTACCTTCTTGTTGTCAATTTTGTCTTGTCTCTATAATAAGAACATACTATTTTTTTCTTATTCTCTTCTTGAAAGTGCATCTCTCCCTCCTCATCTTCCAATTGCTTAATCCATTTCTTTTCTTTCTCTTTTCTCATTTTACATGCTAACAATCTTTCTGGTTTATTTGCATGCTCAAAATAATTTTGTTTTGCTATGTTCATTTTCCTGGCCACTTCTTCATTTTCCATCATGTTTAATTTATCTTTCCTTAGTTCTATCTTGGCCTTCTCTGTGTCGCATCTGCAAAACAATGTCAGTTGGTTGGACCATGGGGAAGAGCCTTCTCTGTGGCAACTTCAACCTTTGGAACCAACTGCCCTTGGAGATTCACACTATCATTATCCTACTGGTCTTCTGGAAAGCCATTAAGACCAGACTTTTCTAACAGGCCTGGGATTATGAAAGACTGAATGATTGAATATTTTTAATAGGGCTATTGAGTGGTTTTATATTTCTTTGATATTGTAATTTTTACAATTGTTTTTTAAATGTGTTTGGCTGCCCAGAGTCCACTGGAGTTGGGTAGCGTATAAATATTATTAAACAATAAACAATAATCCTCTCATATATGCTTTTGCTGTGTCCCATAGTATTTATAAAGTAGTACTTTCTTTTTCATTTCAAAAATTGTTTCTTTTTCTACAAGTATTTGGATTTCTTTATCTTTTAGTATTTCTTGATCCAATGATCACCTTGTTCTTTTTCTTCTCCCCTTCCATATAATCAACATAGAATTGTGGTCAGCCCAAGTACTAATTTCAATATCTATTTTTTGTATGTCACTCAGCAGTTCCAAATTTATCCATAACATGTCTATTCCTGACGATGATGTATGGCTTGCAGAATAAAAAGTAAATTATTTTTGTTGGTATGTTTTTCTCACCAAGCATCAAACATATTTAATTCTTCTTTCATATTAAAGAAGGATTTTGGCAGGTTTTTTCTTTGTCTTTTATTCCTTTTAGTTGTTTTGTAATCCAATTCAGCTTTTTCAATTGTGTTAAAGTCTCTCATTATACACATGTTTTCATAATTTAATTCATTTATTCTCTTGGTAACAAAAAAACATAATATTGCTGTGAATTTCAGACTATTTCTCAGGAAAATCTGCAATATTAAGTATTAAATCTACTTTGCACAATACTCTTCTTGCTAAAAACTCATTTGCTTTTGACTCCTTTGTGCATCAGCTGAATATCATGAACAGAAAAGCATAGTGTATCATCTAAAGAGCATCCTATGTTGGGAACAATAGAAATCTCAGGACAGGTAGGGATATGCCATTGTCTATAATGTCATAGTTTGTGCTGTGTGTTCTATAGCTGGAAATGTTTCATTTATTGCTATGCCACATCCATCTCAGATTCCGCTGAACAATGAGATTCAAAAGACTTGGATAGCATGAATATGATAATCCCTCCACGTTCTTCTTGCTGGATAATATAGCTCCACCCTAATGTTCTCTGAACATTTAGGGTGGAGCTATAGTTCTCACTGATCACTGTTAGATGACTTTTATGTCACTAGCTAAATCAATTGCATGAGGATGATGGATGACACTGCACTCTTAGCTATTCCTCTGGCAAACTATACTGTCAGAATTTAGGCAGACGCAATGCACTGTTAGATGCCATTGGTGCTAGATGCAAAGTGTACTAAGAGTCCACTGGATTGAGAGTAATATACATATCCATATATACTCAATGGCTATGTGTTTCACAAGTCAAGTTATACAGAATAGGATATTCATGAGAAAAGCTTAGTATTGGGAATTAAAAGAACCAATTCAGTATATGCCCCATTCTCATGGATAGTCATAAATTGACATCTGAACTTCTGAAATGAATTCAATGCCACATCTTGGAAGAAGAAATCACCACATACTTCACCAGGATTCAATGAGAATACTAAAGCACAATAACTTGGGGAGCCTATGATAGTTCCTGTGAAAAAGCCTGCTTTGGATACAGGGCGGTTCGGCCAAAGTGCTTATATACACGAACCACAATTCATGTTCTGCAGCTAGAAGTTATTTGGGAAAAAAGATAAGACATTCAATCAGCATTTCCGCTTTATTAGTTGTTCCTTATTATTTAGATTGGGTCTGAATAATATAATGTAACACTTGGAGCCAAAGATGGAGCCCAGTAAACCAGCACTGGAGGCCAAGATGGAGAAGATCTCCACAGCAACTGTGTATTTTCCTTTTGTGCTTAAATAGACAGGAACAAATGATATCCAAACACTACAAAACACCAGCATGCTGAAGGTGATGAATTTGGCCTCATTAAAACTGTCAGGCAGTTTCCTAGCTAAAAAGGCTACAACAAAGCTGATTGTAGCTAGAAAGCCCATGTAACCTAACACACAGTAAAACATGATGACTGATCCTTCATTACATTCAAGTATTATTTCTCCAAAAATGGAATGAGTGTCTTGATTTGGGAAGGGTGGGGAGATTCCCAACCATAAAACACAAAGGCCTATTTGGAATAGAGAACAATAAAACACAATGGAAATTGCCAGTCTCTTGCCCATCCATTTCCTCATTCTGGATCCTGGTTTGGTGACCATGAAGGCAAGAACCACAGTAATGGTTTTGGCCAAGATGCAGGAAACAGTTATGGTAAAAATGGATCCAAAAGCCACTTGTCGGAGAAGACAGGTCACTTTTCTGGGTGGGCTGAGGAAAAGGAAGGAACAGAGAAAGCAGAGCAGGAGGGAGAAGAGAAGACCATATGTGAGATCCCGGTTGTTGGCACGGACAATTGGCGTATCCTGATGCTTGATGAAGATGACTAGGACCTGGACTGTGAGTAGAGAAAATAAAACAACAAAAAAAGCTAAGCTTATCCCCAGAGGCTCTTTCAATGAGAGGTAGTTGATTGTCTTCGGAATACAATGAGATTTATTGTTGTTTGGATATTGATCTTCTGGACACATGGTACATACATCCATGTCTAGAAAGAAGAGGTGCAAAGCAAAGTAGACTAAGCTGATTTACAATATGTCTATGGGAATCGTCTACATAATCAGGCTTTCCAGCAGAAAATTAGGCTACTATTTCTCAAAAGTAGGAATGTGCATTGGGGAAGGACACCCCCCCCCAAATAAATGCACACATCTTTTCTTGCAGCATATCAAAAACAATGTCTACTAGCAAAAACAAATCTAGGCTTCATTTCAAGGGACATTTTGTTTCAGACTATCTACTCTCTGCTCTGATACTTTTCCTTTCTAGTCAATGGTTGCAGTGCTGTATGACTCTTTTGTATTTAGATAGGCAATGTCATCTGGTGGGGCCTAGGAGTAGAACCTTCTCTATGGCAACCCTGGCCCTTTGGAATCAGCTCCCTTCCTGAGATTTGCACTACAGTGATCCCTCTATTATCGCGAGGGTTCCGTTCCAAGACCCCTCACGATAATCGATTTTTCGCAATGTAGGGTTGCGGAAGTAAAAACACCATCTGCGCATGTGCGCCCTTTTTTTCATGGTCACGCATGCGCAGATGGTGGAGGTGGGGAGCGACGAAAGTGCGGAAGCCGACAGATTGCAGCACCCGCTCGCCCGCCGTTCGCCGCTCGCCCGCCCTTCGCCCGGCCACCCGCTGTTCACTCGCTGCTCGCCCGGCCACCCGGGTTCGGGGGGGTGCGGGGAAGCCCCCCCAGGCCGGCTGCGACCTTTTAAAACAGCCGCGCCGCTTCCCAGCTGAGTCCTGAAGCCAAACGCGGAAGTTCGCCTTTGGCGTTCGGCTTCAGGACTCAGCTGGGAAGCGACGCGGCTGTTTTAAAAGGTCACAGCCGGCCTGGGGGGCTTCCCAGCACCCCCCCAACCTGGGTTGGGGGTTCGGGGGGGGTGCTGGGAAGCCCCCCAGGCCAGCTGCGACCTTTTAAAACAGCCGCGACGCTTCCCAGCTGAGTCCTGAAGCCAAACGCGGAAGTTCGCCTTTGGTGTTTGGCTTCAGGACTCAGCTGGGAAGCGGCGCGGCTGTTTTAAAAGGTCGCAGCCGGTCTGGGGGGCTTCCCAGCACCCCCCCAACCCAGGTTGGGGGTTCGGGGGGGTGCTGGGAAGCCCCCCAGGCCGGCTGCGACCTTTTAAAACAGCCGTGCCGCTTCCCAGCTGAGTCCTGAAGCCAAACGCAGAAGTGGTTTTTTTCTTAATTAATATTTTTTTAAAAATAGCGATATAGCATTTCGTGAAGATCGAGATCGCGAAACTCGAGGGATCACTGTACTCCTACTCTCCTGGCCTTTTATAAATCTTTGAAAACTCATCTCTGCCGGTAGGCTTGGGGCTGTTGAGCATGGATACTCTGCTCTGGCCATGAGTGCAAGTAGAATGAATGTTACTGATTGTGTCTTATAATAGGGGTTTTAGATAAATTTAGATAATTGTGGTTTTAGATAATTGGATCATTATGGTTTTTAGATAAATTTAGATTGTTTTCATTGGTGGATTTCTTATATGTTTTTGTATTGCTACTGTTGTGAACCACCCTGAGTCTGAGGAGAAGGGCAGCATAGAAATCTAATAAACAAAAAAATAAACAAATAAACAAACAAACAAACAAACAATAAACTACTGGATTCATGAAAAGCTTTTAATTTTATGAATGTAATGATGGACATTTTAACTAGATGAAAGATAAAATCATAGTTCCTCTTTGTTTGTTTGTTTGTTTCTCTTCCTCCCTCCCCCCTCTCTCTTTCTTTCTTTTTCTCTCTCTCTCCCTCCCTCCCCCCTTTCCATGTTTTTCACTAGAAGATACAACAAACAAGAAAATATCAAGTGCAAAAAAGAATCATATATGGGTACTATGCATTTATATAGATTAATTCTGCTGACTTCCAGCAGTTCAATTCTCACTGGCTCAAGATTTACTCAGTCTTCCGTCCTTCCAAGGTCAGTAAAATAGGGACTCAGATTTGTAACAATATTCTAACTCTCTAAACCAGTTAGAGAAGTTGTAAAGCACTGAGAAGTAGTATATAAGTGCTATTGTTGTTGCTTACTAGTCTTCCCAGGAGCCAAAGGACTCGTTTATCATCTGAGACTACATGATTCTGGGCATTGAATTAAAGTGGACTATGGAAAATTGTCTTGGTTCAGTAAATATTACATAGTGGAGTTTATGCAAAGTGTCTAACTATGGAGAGCACATGTTGCTCAAAGAACAACTATAGAATGAAACGTGATTGATACTTTCTTTCTTTGCAGACCAGGAGAGGTTCACAATCAGGACACTGCACCTAATTAAAATAAGCATTATCTGGGAGTACACAACTTGATACCATGACCAAAGAATTGGCCTATGCATGAGGGGCTAGCAACTTGAGGATGTATTACAGACAATCCCTCTGTGGTGTCTCTTACCCTTCTCAGATGAAACTTTATCTGGAGGGCATGGAGAACAATCATAGCAGCAGAATTTTGCCCCTTCCTTCTTCATTTTGCTGGAACCAGGAAGGCAGTTTGGGTTACATATTGAAACAGGTGGTACCTGTCCATTTGAAGAAAAACATGAACATAAATCCTAAATAAATCACAAATAATCTTACATTCCCCACAAATAATCTCATATGCTCCACTGTTCCCACTGTCAGGTTTTACAAACTATTAGTTCATCAACACTTCAATGAAAGCTGAAAAAAATTAGACTGGAAGAATTGTTTTCTTTCAAGACCTAAAGAGTTGAACATAACATTTCTTTTTCTTTTTTTTCAATTTTTTTATTAATTTTCATAAAACAAACAAATACATACAAACAATAAACATAAAGTGGGGGTGCATTTCCCCCGCTTCTTTTGAAAGTATACAATCAAATATAGAAAAAGAATACATAATTAAATATATGTTAACTATTGTAAAAAAAAAGTTAGTAAATTTAAGTTGAAGTTTTAGAAATCTTGAAAACGATGTGAATGTTAGATAGGATTAGTATAACATAATCGTCAAAAAATACCTTTAATATTATCCTATTTACTATGATAAAATAATATCAAACCATCAAACCAAACATTTAAGCTAATTTCAACTATTATACATCAAAAATCTTAATATGTTACTTGTACTTATGCATACACTACTATATCATAATCGTCAAAAAATACTTTTGAACTAGTGTTAATATTGTTATCACCTAGGTAAAAACAAATACAAAAAATTAACTAAAAATCAATCTATATGTCTTATTTTTTCTTATCTATCCATTTATAAACATTGTTCCATGTAAAATTTAGTATCTTCTTGATCGTTTAATCTTCTTGTCATCATGTCCATTTCAGCGCAATCTAGTATTTTGGCTACAACCTCTTCTTCCTTGGGGATATCCTCCCCTTTCCAATTTTGCGCATATATTATTCTAGCCGCGGTTAATATGTGTATAATTAAATAAAGAATTTCTTTCTTATAGGTCTGATTTGTAACACCTAGTAAGTAAAATTCCGGGGTATTATCTATATCTTGCTTTATTATTTCTTTTAATATTTTTTCAATCATCTTCCAATATGTTTTTGCTTTACCACATGTCCACCATTGATGGTAATAGGTTCCTATATCCTTCTTACATTTCCAGCATAGTGGGGATGTTTTGGGAAACATTTTTGCTATCCTATTTGGTGGGAGATGCCATCTATAAAACATTTTAATTTGATTTTCTTTTAATGAAACTGATTTAGTCATTTTCCAGTTATTAATCCACACTTTCTCCCATGTATCTATGTCTATTTCCTTGCCAATATTTTTACACCATCTTATCATAGTATCTTTTAAAGTCAACTCTATATTTTTATGAGCGATGAGTAGTTTATATATTTTCCCTATCATTTTTATTGAATTGGTGGTAATTAAAGTAGTTAAAGGATTCTTACTTTTATTAAAAATGTAAAGAGTTTTATCCTTCTGATATCTAGATCGGATCTGGGCGTAATTCCACCAGTCTATTATTATCCCTTCTTCTTGTAATTCAATTCTAGATTTAAGCTTCATCTGATCATTTAGTAATTCTTTATATCTATGAGTTATTTTCTTGTCCTTTATAGACTTTGGATGCGTTATTGCTTCTAAAGGAGCTAGCCATTCTGGAATATTTAAAAAATGATTTTTCTTTATGTCTTTCCAGACTTCTAGTAAATATTTCCTTAATGTATGCCTTTTAAAATATGAATGGTTTTTGTCCTTATCATACCATAAAAATGCGTGCCATCCAAGCATTAAATCGTGTCCTTCTAGGTTAAGTATTCTTTTGTTATCTAGGATTATCCACTCTCTAAGCCATGTTAATGCAGCAGCCTGATAGTATAATTTCCAATTTGGAAGGCCAAATCCTCCTCTTTCTTTAATATCTTCTAAGCAATTCATTTTTATCCTTGCTTTTTTCCCTTGCCAAATGAATTTTTTAACTAGGTTTGTTAAAGTTTTTAGAAAAATTCCCCCTGGGTTTATTGGTATTACCTGGAAAAGAAATAAAACCTTGGGTAAAATATTCATCCTAATTGTTGCAATTCTTCCTAAAAAAGATATTTTCAGATTATTCCACATTGCTAAATCTTTTTTAATTTCTGCTAATAATTTTATATAGTTATCATTTTTTAATGTTATTGTTTTCGCTGTTAAGTTTATTCCTAAGTATTTTACTTTTTTTACAGTCTTTATTCCAGAAATACTTTCTAATTTAGTTTCTTGTGTTTTATTCATATTTTTGGTCAAAAAATGTGTTTTGCTTTTATTTATCTTTAAACCTGCTACGTTTCCGTATTGTTCAATAGTTTGCAGTAAAGTAGGAACTGTTGTTGTCGGTTCTTCAATTATGAACATTAGATCATCTGCAAAGGCCTGGAGTTTATAGGTTTCGTCTCCTACAGTTAAACCTTTTATTTTAGGGTCCGCTCTTATTTTGATTAATAAGGTTTCAAGAGTCATGATAAATAACAATGGTGATATAGGGCAACCTTGGCGAACTCCCTTATTTATATCAAGTGTTGGTAATTGATTGTTATTCAGTATTATGTTCGTTGTTTGTTTTGAGTATATAGTATCTATTAGGTTGACAAATTTTGGGCCAAATCTCATTTTATTTAATTGCATTTTTATGAATATCCAATTAACGTTATCGAAGGCCTTTTGAGCATCTAGAAACATTAAAGATGCCATCTTGTCTGAATGTTGTTCATAGTACTCTAGTGTATTTATTACGATTCTAAGATTATTTTTAATTTGTCGCCCTGGTAGAAACCCATTTTGGTCTTGGTGTATTATTCCATTTATAACTCTTTTAAGTCTCTCTGCATAGATGGCAATAAATATCTTATAGTCTACATTTAATAATGATATAGGCCTATAGTTTTTAATTTTTTCTGGATCTGTGCCCTGTTTATGTATTAAAGTTGTCAGTGATTCTGACCAAGATTTGGGGATTTTACCCTCAAGTCTACATAAATTAAAGGTTTCTAACATGTGGTTTCTTATTGTTTCATTCTCTATCTTGTACCATTCTGCAGGTATGGCATCTGGGCCTGTGGCCTTATTACTTTTCTGTTTTTTAATTGTTGTTAGGAGTTCTTCCATTGTTATTGGCCCATCCATGGTGGCCTGTTGGTCTTCTGTTATTTGTGGTAATTTTGAAGCTTTTAAATAGTTAAAAACTTCATCTTCGGTAACATGATCTTTAGCATATAGCTCTTTATAAAAATTATAGACAATGTCTGCCTTACCTTCTGTGTCATATTTTATTATACCGTCTTTGTCCTCTAATTTTTGGATTAATTTTGATTGGCTCTGTTTTCTAAGTTTGTATGCTAGCCATCTGCCGGGTTTATTTGCGTATTCAAAATATTGTTGCTTTGCTCTTTTGATCTTTTCAGTTAATTGGTTTTGTTCTATGACTCTAATTTTATGTTTAATTACATTTATTTCTGTCTTTAAATCTCTGTTCTTAATGTGTTGCTGCGATAAGGATTCTAATTGTTTTAATTCATTTGTTAATTGTAGGTACTCTAATTTCTTTTCCTTGTTATGTTTTGCTGTGTAAGATATTGTTAAGCCTCTTATATACGCTTTAACTGTGTCCCATAAATTCTGTGGAGTAGTGTCTGAGGTTTTATTAATTTCAAAAAATATTTTTAGTTCCTTTTCAATCCAATCCTTGTATTTCTTATCATTTAATATATATCTATTCATCCGCCAGTTGTTCTGTTTATTATTCATCGTCATATAGACCACTATTGGGTTGTGATCAGCCCATGTATTAACATCTATCTCGACCTCTCTTATTTGTTCTGCAACCGTTTTTGGTGCCCATAACATGTCAATTCTCGTCCAAATTTTGTGGGGGTTGGAGTGGAAGGTAAATTGTCTTTTGTGGGGGTGTCTTTCCCTCCAAATATCACTTAGTAATAATTCCGCTTTCATTTTTTGGAAAGTACTAGGTAGCAAATTCCTTCTTGTTTTTTTACCTTTTCCCCTTTTTTTATTACCTCCCCCTCCTGAATGGTCTAATTGTCTATTCGCGATAGCATTGAAGTCACCTATTATCAATACATTGTCAATAGCTAAATCTATTATTATTTGATGTAAATTTTTATAAAATGTCATTTGGTCCTCATTAGGGGCATAAATAGAAACAACCACTAGAGGTCTAGGTTCAATATCAACTTGTACAATCAATATCCTACCCTCTTTATCCTTATATATTTGTTTGGAATTTATAGAATTCTTAACATACATCACTACACCTCTTTTTTTTTGGTCTGCTAATGCAGCGTACATTTTTCCAATTTTGGGATTCAACAGTAATTTTTGATTATTTTTTTTATATGAACTTCTTGTAATATTGCAATCTGAACATTTTGGTTTCTAATTTTAGAAAAGATTTGTTTCCTTTTTCTTGGTTCATTAAGTCCATTAACGTTTACGGAAAGAATTTTTAAGTCTTTATTTGTTGTCATTTAGTAGGTTTTTTGGTTTCTCGCTGAGGTTGAACTCTTCTAGCACCTTGGTCCTGCTCTATTACTTGAGCAGTAGCCCCCAAATCTTCTTCTTGTTGAGTTGGTAATTTTCCCCCTGGTTGGTATTGAGCTGGTTGTAGTTGGACCACTTGTTGGTTACTTGTGTGATGAAAGTGGCTGATGCCACTCTTTTCCAAAAAGTACATAGCTTGTTCTACGTTTTCCAGTTTGTATCTTGTAGAACGCCATGTCAGAGAAAGTCCTTGTGGAATAAGCCAACGGTAAGTGATGTTTTCTTTGATCAAAATTTTAGTTAAAAAGTGATAGTCTCTTCTGCTTTCTCTGACGCTTCTTGGAACTTGTTTTAGTATCTTTATGTCTACTCCATGATGTTGAGGCTGGGAATTTCTTGAATAATGAAGTATCTCATCTCGCAACGCTTTTCTTGTAAACTTAATGTGTATCTCTCTTGGGAGGTTGTGTCGACGGATATAGCTATTCGAGATTCTGTATACTTCATCGATTTCTTTCAGTAAAGCTGTAGGATCCTCTTGGAGTATACCTCCAATAGTTTCCGCCATAGTCATTTTTAAATCTTCATCTTTTTCCTCTTTTATATTCTGAAATCGAAGTCCGTACGAAGCTCGTTGCATTTCCAGCTGGATGATTGATTCATCATATCTTCTGTATCTTTCATCAGCTCTCCCTTCAAGGTAGTCCATTCTTTTCTCATTTTTGTCGGATTGCTCTTCGACTTTTTTGACTCGTTCATCACTTTCTTGGAGTGTTTGTTGAATCTGCTTTATCTGATCTTTCATCTCACCCATGTCAGCTTTCAATTGGGCCATCTCCACTTTGAATTCTGCCAATTCGGCTTTTATAGCTTCTCTTTGTTGTGTTGCATCCTCTTTTATAGCCTCTCTTTGTTGAGTGGCGTCTTCTTGTGATTTAAACATAAAGTCCTTCAGAGTATTTAAAGTCTCATGTAAAGTTGCAAAATTGGACTGCATTATTTTGTCTTTGTCTTTATCTTTGGTGGACATAGTTAACACCTGGTGCGAGGGAGAAGAATGCGATGACACTTGTGGAGAGAGAGTAGTTGGTGTAGTTTGTTTTTTTGCTGTTTTGACAAAGGTTGAGGTACTGGACATTGTCAAATTAGAATCCACTGTTTCAAATTTAGATTAGTTTCAATTTATATGTAGTAAGAAAGAAAAGAATTGCTATAAATTCCAAATCTGTTCAATGTATTTTGTTAAAAAAAAAATTTCCTTATAATATAACTATACCAATTCAGTACCAATTCAATTAAAAACAGAATTCAAAATGTATTATTATTATTATTATTATTATTATTTTTGAAAGTTAAAATATTCAATGCCACAGAAAAAAAAAACAAGTATTAACTTTTGAGAATAAGAGAGAAGTAAAAGTTAAAAATAAGTAATGTGATGGGAAGGCAAGAAATAAAAAAAGGGGAAAAAAGATATCAGCTATATATAGAAAACAGAAAGAAAAGCATGAGAAGAAAAAATTTGAGAGGAGAGAAGGAAAGGGAGAGAGGGAAAAAGTAAAAGTTATTGAAAAAAAAGTAAAAGAAATTGTTCAAAGGGGAAAGAGAAAAGAAGAGGAGGTAATATTTTAATTCACCTAATTAGAATAGAGCAGGGACCCAAGGCTTGTTAACAATGCATATGGTTCAAACTAAACTTCTTTTAATAATAACAACACACCAGGAATAGAGAAAAAAGGAAAGTCAAAGGGAAGTCAGGAAAAGAAAAATAGTTATTCAAAAGACACAATATCAATATTGTATACTTATATTTTTCTTATAGATCCTGTAGTTTTGCTAGAGAGTAAAGATGAAAATCCAAGTCTCTGAGGATGAAGTTATGTTTAATTTCAGTTCCAAGTTCAAGGGAAAAGACAAATCAAAATCTTTCTTGTATTCAAAATGAGGTCAATTTATTTTCCAAGTTAAAGGCAGGAACAAAGAAACAAATCCCAAGATGGAGTCAAGTTAAGTTCCGTGCAGCAGGGCAGATGTTAACAAAAAAAAGATTCTCAACAAATAATCCAAAAGGGGTCAGCAAATAATCCAAAAAGGCTCAGCAAGTAATCCAAATAGGTTAATCCAGTAGTAGGTAATCCAAAGAGAAAAAAAGAATGATTTCAATCTCTTCTAAATTCCATTTATTTCACAGTTATTGAATTATTTCATGTTGTGAAAAAGAACAACAAGAAAGGAAAAAGGCAGCAAGACTGTGTTCCTCCGCTTTCAGAATTTAAGCTCAGAACATTATAATTTCCACAGTCTATCAGAAACAAATTCTAATCATCACTAGTAATTTCCTTTAGCAGTTAGAATTTTCTAAATAGTCATATCCAATTTAAGTTATTTTGTTAAACCATAAAGTCAAGAAATTATTTTATAGGTTCCAAAGTTCGAGTTAAAAATGGAAAAGTAAAAGTGAAAAAATTAGATCCGGCTGTTGTTTGCGGATGAGTTCAAACAGGGAAAAACTTTCACTTTCGCCCTGAAGAAAAAAAAACTTTCACTTAAAGCTTTCGCGATCTTCTTCTTTTAAACACGAAACACAATGGAAATTGTTTACCTTAGGTCCTTTCTCTGCTGTATTCTTCTTCAGCCAAAATAATTTGTACTTTCACTTCTTGAATTTTTCTTCTTCCCGCTGGGTGAGGGGAGAAAGCGCTGGCCGCTCCTCTTAAGCAAAGAGGAGCGGTTCTCCCGTCTCCGAAGCTGCGGGGCGAACCGCTGCCTCCGGAGTCCTGGCGATGGGTCCTCGGGCAGAGGGGAGCCCCCTGTTCATGGATCGGGCCATCCGAGCCCGATCCGATCGCAAATGCGACCTTCGGAGGGGGTAGAAGGGGTCGCCTGGCAGAGCCCTGCCAGAAACGTCCCGCCGCGATCTCCTCCAAACCGGAAACCTGAACATAACATTTCTTAAAATGGTTTACCTTCAATACTGTTATTGTTTCTAAATTGTTTCAGATTGAGATATTTTCTTGGAGAAAAAGTCAGAATACAATTAGCAACAATACATATAGTCCTCAACATCATCATTTTTTCAGAAACCATTTGAAGTTACAAAGAGACTCAAAACATATACATATGCTACAAATGTTGCAATATCCTCAAAGTCATCTGATCAAAATTCAGGCATTTAGCAACTACCCCATTTTGGGGCCTGGATAACTGCATATAAAACAGCTTAGACAACTTAGAACTACACCAGCTTCAGTCTGACCTATAGTACACAAAATTATCTGTTACAATATGCTACTTGTCAATGACTACTTCAACTGCAATAACACACAAGCAAACAATAGATACAAACTCAATTGCAGAAAATGCAACTTCAGCAATATAGTCATCAATGCCTGGAATGCACTACCTGATTCTGTGGTTTCTTCACTAAATCCCAAAACTTTAACCTTAGACTGTCTAGTATTAGCACTTAGACTTATATACCGCTTCACAGTGCTTTACAGCCCTCTTTAAGCGGTTTACAGAGAGTCAGCGTATTGCCCCCAACAATCTGGGTTCTCATTTTACCAACCTCATAAGGATGGAAGGCTGAGTCAACCTTGAGCCTACTGAGATTCGATCAGCTAAACTGCTGGCAACCAGTGAGCAGCAGAAGTAGCTTGTAGTACTGCACTCTAACCACTGTGCTACCGAGGCTGTTGACCTCACCTCATTCCTAAAAGTTCTGTAAGAGGCGTGCATAAGCACACCAAAGTGCCTACCTTCCCTGTCCTATTGTCCCCATTTATTCATATCCATTTTCTGTATTGATAGTCATGTTTATACTAATATCTGTTTAGCTTGACACAATAAATGCAAAAATAAAAATAAAAGCATTACTTTCAGCTTACACATTTTCTCAAATATTCACTTTTACATTCACTTATTTACCACATACTACATTTGTCCTTTACTTCAATTCTTTGCAAACTGTAACAAATGGCACTGATTCATTTCTCAGTTTTGTGTCCAGTCTCCATCCATCCTGTATGCTACCTGGCGAAAGCTATGGTGCCACACCGTTTTATTTTCATCAATGGTAACTCTCTTCCCTGGGGAAGCCATCACATCAACTCTTCCAATCTTGACTCTCATAAAGGAATTATTTGGAAAAATGACTAAATTGGTGATATCAAATCCAGTGTTTAACTCTTTGTGTTTCCCCAAAAACACTGTTTCTCTGGCACTGTTATTAAATGTTACCCACTGAAGAAAGGGATGCAGCTGCATTGGAAAAGACGTAGAAACAAAGAAATAATTTAATTAGTTTTTCCACCCAAAGATTGAAGGATCTTTTTCTCAAATCCATGGATCATCAAGTTTTCTCACCACAGCCCATAGCTACTAACAGATGATAGTACATTCAGTGCGGCAATGCCAATAACAATTGTGATACTTGTCTTCTGGTGAAGGGACATGAAACTGGTAAGCAAATCTCTTGGTGGAAGGAAAATGATGCACATCACTCTCTGGCATTTATTTTGAAATTCTGGTTCTTCTCTAAGAATAGGACTCACCTGCCAAGCATGCAGATCCTGAAACTTCAGTTTCTCCCTTTCCATTCCTGCTCTGTGTTTGGACTTGGATTGATACAAGGCATGTAAAGCATGTGCCACAACATAGACAGCATTGTAGACACTGTAGCTGTGGCCAGTCATGCTCATTTCAAAGGCCAAGGAAGGAAGGTTCTCCAGTTTCTCTTGTCCACTGCAGGCTTCACTGTTATGTTTCACCATCTTAGAATCTGGAAATAAACATCTAAATGTTTGTGTCCAGAAGGGCTCCAGAAAGCTGTCTCCATTTGTTTGAAAAATATTTCTTTGTTGGAGAAAGGATTTGAACTCTTTAACTTCACCTGAAGGAACTGTGAAGCCTATGGAGCCATGGAAAACATGAACATCCTCCCTCATTTGATAGGACGTGGATGCAAAATCCAGCTGAGCGGTCATAATCCACACCTTGCCCATGGAAGAATTAGTCATATTTTCCATTTCACCTAATCCAATTAATGTTTGTAAGGAAAACATGGAGAATATTTCTCCATAGACAATAACAGCATTGGCTTTGCTTTTGATTATAACTTGGTGGATGTGAATCCACTTTTGCTGCATATTGATATATTCCTCTATATATGTGACTTTTGGGATTCTCTCTGAGAAAGCATAACAGCTGCCTATTTGGGAAAACAGAAGCTGGAGTTTTTGCAGAAATATTTCTCCGCTTTCATTATCCACAGCAAGAAATCCAACCCATTTCCATCCAAAATGAAAAAGTAATTCAACAATGCCAATATGCTGATGAGCTTCATTTGAAACCATTCGGTAGAAAAAAGGTTCCTGAATTTGATCATCTGGAGCGAAAGAACCATAACTGAGCTACGAGGCAAAGAGTAATAATTTCTGGCAATTGTGATAGATGAAACAGAAACTTCATTTAACACTCTGTTATATTAATGGAGAAATGGTAGCTAATACTGTATAGAGGTGTAATATTTTAGTACAAAATTGGCTAAAATCCACAAAATTTCCACTTTTTTAAAAAAGATTAACATATAACTGCAATAGCCCTCTTCCTGACATTGAAGCAAAGGAAATATGTAAATAGCAGGTGAAAAATCATTAAAATTTCATTAAATCTTTCTAGAAAGCAATAATAAAGATTAAAACATTTTTGAAGCAAGAAAGTTTAGGGGAATATTGGTGATTAAAAACTGAAAATTTTATAAAAGTTGAAACTTTTAAAATCTCACTCTGGAAGGAATATAATAATTTCAATAAATGTAATACATTTATTTATTTATTTATTTATTTATTTATTTAGTGAAAGCATTGAGGTATGTACCTAAAGATTGTTGAAATATATGTGGTAACAATGGAGTATACTTGCTGGGATATTCCAAGGATCCCACAATTTTGGAAATTAGTCTTTTGGTAGAGAAGTGTTTTCTTCTCAACATTAGAATTATGTCTTCTATCATTGTTAGATGGAGAAATAAAAATATAGAAATAAAAATAGACCTCATCAGCTTTAAAATTGGGGAAACAAAAGTAACTCTATTCCAGGAAAGAGAATTGCTTTCCAGTTTTGTACCATTGGTACTCCAAATTATTAAAAATTATTCTAATGAGAAAAATTGCCAACACAATATTTAAAATGTATAACATCTATTTAAATGTAGTATGGAAGTAGATTCAGGTTACTAAACATTCTGAATTGTTTTAGAGGAAATTATCTTCAACAGTGTTAGGGGTATATGGAGCAGAGGTACCCCATTTAAGGACAGGAGTTGCAGATCAACAATGCAATGTCTATGATGGTGTGTTTTGGTTAAGATAAGCAGCTAAAGAAATTGAATAAATAAATAAATTTTGTACACCTTTCTTCGATATATTTTGGCAATTTTTAAATATTTGTGTTAATTACTGTATAAATATAAGATTTATCATTTAAGAAGAAGAAAACATTATTTTTTAATCAATAAACAGTCATTATTTTCTTATTTTAATACATCAATATTTTAGTATCTATAATAGTATCTTATGTATTTACTAATCTAGCAGTTAAACAGTTATGTTATTAAGTTTTTTGACACCTACTTTTTTGCTGTAATGTTTGGATTAATATTACATTTTAGTTCAACATCATTCAGATGTGTGTGTGTGTGTGTGTGTGACATATTTTTGCTGATAATGAAATATTCTGATTCAACAGAAAAAAACATATATATATATAGATGTTATATAGATATATATAAACATATATATATATATATATATATATATATATATATATATATATATATATATATATATATGTAGATTGTTCTGAGTTCAGATTTTACCCCGTGTAATATTTTGATTGTCTATGCAACGTTTCGGTGAAATCACATTCGCCATCATCAGGCTGAAGTTTGTTTATTTATTTATTTGTTTGTTTGTTTGTTTGTTTGTTTCTTTGTTTATGTATTTATTTATTTGTTTGTTTGTTTGTTTGTTTGTTTGTTTGTTTGTTTCTTTGTTTCTTTGTTTGTTTCTTTATTTATGCCGCCCCTCTCCGTGGACTCGAGACGGCTAACAACAGTGATAAAAACAGCATGTAACAATCCAATACTAAAACAACTAAAAAAACCTTACTTATAAAACCAAACATACATACAAACATACCATGCATAAATTGTAGAGGCCTAGGGGAAAAGAATATCTCAATTCCCCCATGCCTGACAATATTGGTGGGTTTTAAGGAGCTTATGAAAGGCGAGGAGGGTGGGGGAAATTTTAATCTCTGGAGGGAGTTGGTTCCAGAGGGCTGGGGCCGCCAGAGAGAAGGCTCTTCCCCTGGGTCCCGCCAAACGACATTGTTAAGTCGATGGAGAAGGCCAACTCTGTGGGACCTAACCGGTCGCTGGGATTCGTGTGGCAGAAGGCGGTCCATGAAATAATCTGGTCCAGTGCCATGAAGGGCTTTATAGGTCATAACCAACACTTTGAATTGTGACCGAAAACTGATCGGCAACCAATGCAGACTGCGGAATGTTGGTGTGACATGGGCATATTTGGGGAAGCGCATGATTGCTCTCGCAGCTGCATTCTGCATGATCTGAAGTTTCCGAACACTTTTCAAAGGTAGCCCCATGTAGAGAGCATTACAGTAGTCGAGCCTCGAGGTGATGAGGGCGTGAGTGACTGTGAGCAGTGACTCCCGGTCCAGATAGGGCCACAACTGGTGCACCAGGCTAACCTGGGCAAACGCCTCCCTCGGCACAGCTGAAAGATGTTTCTCTAATGTGAGCTGTGGATCGAGGAGGATGCCCAAGTGGCAGACCCTCTCTGAGGGGGTTAGTTATTCCCCCCCGAAGGTAATGAACAGACAGATGGAATTGTTCTTGGGAGGCAAAACCCCCAGCCACTCCGTCTTATCAGGGTTGAGTTTGAGTCTGTTGGCACCCATACAGACCCCAACAGCCTCCAGGCACCGGCACATCACTTCCACTGCTTCACTGACTGGACAAGGGGTGGAGATGTAAAGCTGGGTATCATCTGCATATTGATGATACCTTACCCTATGCCCTTGAATGATTTCACCCAGCAGTTTCATGTAGATATTAAAGATTAGGGGGGAGAGGACCGACCCTGAGGTACCCCACAAGGGAGCAACCTAGAGGTCGACCTCTGACCCCCCACTAAGACCGACTGCGACCGACCTGAGAGGTAGGAGTAGAACCACTAGAGAACAGTGTCTCCCTCTCCCAACCCCTCCAGCCGGCACAGAAGGATACCCTGGTCAATGGTATCGAAAGCCGCTGAGAGGTCAAGAAGCACCAGGACAGAGGATAAACCCCTGTCCCGGGCCCGCCAGAGATCATCCATCGGAGCGACAAAAGCAGTTTCCATGCTGTAGCCGGGCCTGAATCCTGACTGTTGAGGGCCTGTTAGCTTCAGGCTGCTTTGAATATAGTAATATAATATAATATATAATATAATATAATAATATCGTATTGAATATAGTAATATAATATAATATATAATATAATAATATATTCAAAGCAGCATGAAGCTGACAACTTCAGCCTGATGATGGTGAATGTGATTTCACCAAAACGTCGCATAGACACTCAAAATATTACATGGGGTAAAACCCAAACTCAGAACAATCTACATACATATACCCGTGAAAATCTACGAAAACAATTATATAGTGGGTATGGCTAGCTGATGAGGCCAAAATAAGGCCGAAATAGATCTATCCTAGTCTCCCTTAATTTTCAAATTCAACAAAAAAGCATGTGACATAAATATATATATTTATTTATTTACTTACTTACTTGTTTCTTTATTTATTTGATTTCTATACTGCCCCTCTCCAAAGAGGGTGGGGCCGAGAGGCAAAAAGGAAGCTGCATGCTCCTCCCATATACCAGGGTGGCTTGACAAAAAATCACACACAAACACACACACACACACACACATGATTCAACAAGGAAAAAAACATATATAACTCTTTCCTGCTACAAGCTGAGACATGAGGAGAACTAGTGACCTAGAGGTTAAAAGCTACTGCCTTATAGGCAGGCCGCCCAGGTTCAAATTCCAGTATAGGTATGGCTAGCTGATGAGAGGTAAGTAGCTTACCATAAATAAATACACTTGTCTCACTTCATTTTCACATATACGCACATAGAATGTGTATATTGTCAGCTATAAATTATTGCCTGGAGTGGCCAAGAGGCAAAATGGAAGCCTCTTGGCCTACAATTCAATAGAATGTGCATATGTGGGTATGTATAATATACTTTTGTTGATAATGAAAAGGAAGGGAAACTAGTATAAATCTATTTCAAGCTATTTTGCTCTCATCAGCTAGTCATGCCCTTACTGGGATTTCAACCTGGGCAATCTGCCTCTAAGGCAGTAGCTTTAACCTCTAGGCCACATTTTCTCCTCCTGTTTCAGCTTGTACTGGGAAAGAGTTTATTTTTCTTTTTTCTTTTTTTCTTTTTATTGTTGTTATTTTGTCAAATCACTCTGATTTCCCCTAATATGGGAGGGAGCATACTGCTTCATTTTTGCCATTTGGGCCATCCAGCAGCCATTGAAGGCAGTTAATTTTTATAGCCAGCAAACTATATTCTATATGTTTAACATATTTTTGCTGATAATGAAGGGAAGAGTTATTTTAAGATATTTTGAATATATATATTCCTTTTCATCATCAGCAAAAATATTATATATATATTTAAAATTAAGGGAGGCTAGGATAGCGCTATTTCAGCCTTGTTCTGGCCTCATCAGCTAGCCATATCCTTACTGGTATTTGATCCTGGGGCCTCTGCCTTGTAAGGCAGAAAATTAACCTCTAGGCCACCAGATCTGATCCCTTCAGCTTTGTACCAGGGAGGGGCTATATGTTTTTTCTGTTGGATTACCCTGGTATATTGAAGGAACGTCACAGCTCCTTTTTGCCTTTATCTCTCTCTATATATATTCTTAATAGCCATTTGTGAAAATATGTACAATTTAATAAAAACTGTAGAGAAAAATTCAGACTCATCAATGTCTATATTAACAATATTAGTGGTCAGATTCATTGAACAATGATAATTTTTTCACTTGCAAATATGATTCAGTATAACAACTTTTCCTCCTTGCCCTAAAGTTCTTCTGATGTCACCTTTCTTTAGCCTACAGCAGGGGTGTCAAACCCGCAGCCCATGGGCCAGATGCATCATTTGCTGGTCCTACCTAGTTTAGCAAAGGGGAGAAAAGCCCTGATACCTCAAGTGATGACAACAAGTTTGACATACCTGGTCTACAGTCTGTAAGTCGGGTTGGCTGAAGTTGTCCTTATTTAAGTCAGAAATAAAAACTATTTTCCCCTTGTTGTGACACAATAAAGAATAGACCTTTTTAATGTTGTCATCTTTTATCTCAAAAAGAATTCAAGTACTGGCAGGAACAGTCAAAGAGGCAGAATATAAAATATAAATGAACCCAACAAATTTCATGTTGATATAATTTTCTGATATTACAAGGATGGATGGATGGAGAACAGGTCACTCAATATTAGGTAAAGATCCCCAATAAATAAAATCTCCCCATTAGACTATTATTCATCTGATTACCCTATGGAAGATGTGCATACAATGACTGCATTACAAACCATTAGATATATGATTTATGCCAAAAGATATAGTTCTGCAGAAATTGGGCGGGATATAGCGTTTTCATTTTCCCCCATGCAATGATTCTGCATACAATGTTGTAGATCCAAAATGAAAGAAAAGGGGGTAACATCTGTAATTGTTGCCAAAAATTACAAATTCCTCTAATGATACACAATCTTAATTCAAAGAAGGAATAAGATACATTTTGTATAATGTCACCAAGATAATTTCATACTTGAGGCATGTTGTAGATCATCAAGATTGATGACATGTGCAGGGATGTATCAAAATCTAGTCCTCCAATGACTGACATTAGATTGTTCTGCATGTTGCATCTGTAGTTGGGTATAAATCTATTCTGAATAGAAAGAAGACCAAGAGTAGCCTGATGGGTCATCCTTTCATTGAAGTAACTGTCACAGATTTGGAATCCCAGGGTGACATTCGGTAAAATATTGGGGTTCCCATTTATCTCCTTGACAGCAAACACCAAGGCCAGAGTGTGCTGATAATTCTTTGGTACAACACTGAAATGAGAATAGCACATCCACGCAGTTATCTTTTCTTTGTTTAAATTGGGAGTATCTGACTCTAAAATATTTGGGAACTGATATGATATATTCTAGAAAGTAACACTCAATGTAGAGGCAGTAAATTTAAGCAAATTTACATTTTAAAATAAATGAATAAATGTAAAAAACAGTGGTCAAACTGGAATTAATTTATATTAAGTAAATAAATATCAAAAGTATATACAGCATCCTTTGAAATTTGTACATGTTCATTTAGTAGTGAACCCTGTCACACTATATTTCATTATATCATCACAGGCAATTTAATAATCATACAATAGATGTTTTATTTTTTTCTATGCCCAAAGTAGTTCAGAGCACTAGAAATTAATAAATAAAAAGCCAGAAAGAATTATATTATCAGACTGCCTAGCACACTCTGATTGCTAGGAAAGATTTTTGACGTAGCAATCAGCATTAACTTCTAGTAATCAACCTCCCTTCATCACAGGAAAAATAGTAGAAAATAGAAACACTGTAAATTGAATTTATTTCATGTTAACACACAAACATGCTCTACAAAAATATTAATAATCTCCTTGTTTGCCTGATGTAAAAAACTGTTCAATTTCTAAACTGTTTATTTATACTTCTGAATTTCTAAACTGTTTACTGTACTGTACAATTTTTAAAATTGTTTTTAAATGACAATGTGCAGAACAGGAGTCCATGGATTCAAAGAAAGTTTATAAACATTCAAAATGGAATTGTTGCAGAACCACGTTCTTCTATCAAGAGATGTGATTCCATTGCAATCTCTTTTGATTTCAGTGTGTAAAAAATAGTAAAAAACAAAATAATAGGTGTTTTTTTTAAGAATCTCCTGTGCGCAACTTTATACATTTATGTAGGGAGGAGCAATAACTTTAAAATGAAACAATAAATTTCAAATGTAACTGTTTCATCTGGATTTAGTTCCAAAGAGGTTGCTGGAAAACAGGCCAGCTTCCTAAGTCTTTGCAACATAAGGAATCAACAGCCAATCATTTTAGTTGCATTGCAGTTATTTCTATTTTTAGGGTAGTTGAAAAAAAATTCAAATGAAATGAAACATGAAAATTTTCATTTTCCTTTTGATCAAGAAGCAATTAGTATTTAACACAATGAAATTTACATCTAACATACAGGGATGGGAATTAGTCAATATTTTTAAAATATCTTACAGGAGATTAAGAATTTGAGAAATGGGTAGATGCTCTGTGAAGGCTTCATTATCTAGGGAAGATAGAAGATGAGAGGTAAGCCCGCCAATGATTAAATCACCTGGCTGATCATACTGGTGAGGGATGTTGAGCAGTTCATTGATGCTGCAGAATTTGACCTGTGTTTGGTGCACCACGTTAGGCAACACTAAGAACATCAGCACCATAAACCTTGCCATTCAGGAGACAAATAATCTCCTACACAAGAGACATAGGTGTGGGCCTAGGTCTACTAGTCTCTTATAATGGCATTTAAGTATTGTGGTATGCTTATTGAACCCTGTGATCTGAATTACAGCTGAAGAGAAGAGCTAGGATCAGCCTCAGGGGGGCTCTTCTACTGTTTCTGCTCTTTCTGTTGTTGGAAGCAACATGGAGGTTTAACACTCAATGGAGGTCTTATTGAAAGATTACAGGGAAGCTAATAATAGGGTTCTTTGACAGCAGGTGCCTTGGAAAAAATAAGAAAATATGTTTACTATCTTTTTCCTGAGATGAGTTTCTTAACTTTTTTTCAGAAAGCAAGAAGAATATTGTAATTCAATTCAATTCAATTCAATTTATTGGATTTATATGCCGCCCCTCTCCGAAAACTCGGGGCGGCTAACAACAGTCATGAACAATATACATGAATAATATACAGTAAAAAATCCAATACTAAAAACTAACTTAAGACCCCTTAATGTATAAAACCAGCATACGTACACACATACCATACATACAGTTGTATCAGCCTAGGGGGAGAAGAAGTCTTAATTCCCCCATGCCTGGCGGCAGAGGTGGGTTTTGAGTAGCTTACGAAAGGCAAGGAGGGTAGGGGCAGTTCTAATCTCTGGGGGGAGTTGGTTCCAGAGGGCCGGGGCCGCCACAGAGAAGGCTCTTCTCCTGGGTCCCGCCAAGTGGCATTGTTTCATTGACGGGACCCGGAGAAGACCCACTCTGTGGGACCTAACTGGCCGCTGGGATTCGTGCAGCAGAAGGCGGTCTCGGAGATATTCTGGTCCGATGCCATGAAGGGCTTTAAAGGTCATAACCAACACTTTGAATTGTGACCGGAAACTGATCGGCAACCAATGCAGACTGCGGAGGGTTGGTGTAACATGGGCATATTTAGGAAAGCCCATGATTGCTCTCGCAGCTGCATTCTGCATGATCTGAAGTTTCCGAACACTTTTCAAAGGTAGCCCCATGTAGAGAGCGTTACAGTAGTCGAACCTCGAGGTGATGAGGGCATGAGTGACTGTAATGAGACAAAGAAATGTTGAGTCTTAGACTGAAAGAGCATATGATAGTAACATAAGAAATGTCAGCCAAATGAAGTGATTCCAGATATGTTAGATTGCAAATTTTACAATTCCTTTCCAACAAAGAAGGGAAGAATGCTGACCTAAGGTGTCTTTTTATTTCCTTTTCTCCACCAAACCTCTCAGTTGACCAAGATCATATTCATAGAATGCTTTGCTGAGCTACCTTCCTATGTTAAATACTCAATCCCCCACACCCATTATTTTGTTCTGAATTTTGATACAACATGTGACTTATGAATGAATTGGTTATTGATGTTGAGTCATTTATATAAATATATGCATACATGCACACATGCATACATTATGGGAAAATATTTTACATATGACTGTCAAATATATTGTATGTGCTCTTTTAATCAATATAAGATAGCATTCATGGTTCACCACACTTATTGTCAACATATCCAGATTACAGTGGATATTCAAAGAGTTACAGTTACATATTCAAGATAATGCTTGAAAGTTTTTCAACTGTATTTTATGCATACACATTTAATTGAAAAGACAAATGCAAAATTAAAAAGGAATACAATTGATCAAATATAATTCAAAAGCAGAATTTTCAGTACCTCCATGTTCAATTGTTCAAATAATTCCAAATCAGAGAATCTCATTCTAAATCTGCATTTAACTTTTTTCCTATAGATTATAAGGATTGCAGTTATTGATTACCTCTATAAATCTTCCACATCAACTTACTTTCTCTCCATCAGTGGAACTTTCCTTGCAAATAGGAACCTCCAAGATACTACCTTCTCTTAATGGTTCTTTAGGATTATTTCAATAAAAGACTTAAAAGTCAATTTGGCTATGAATTGTCTTCCCACAGCCAAATTCCACTTGAAAATGGAAGTGTCCTCTTAAGATCCACCTTCCATCTTGATATAACTGTACCGAGACCCTGCTTTAACCCTTCTTTCATCCTTATTTTGTTATGTTTTAAAACTCTTATACACTAATGCACAAAACCAAAATTTTACATATTCTATAAAGGCATTATCTGCCAAAATTACATTTTTAGAACATTCAGATTCATTCACTCCATGGCTGTTCCGTGTCTAGATTTTGATACGAATATTCCACATAAGAATGCTCCATATAAAGCAAGGGTTATATTATAAACTTTTTTTAGGTATTGTAACTGTAGACAATATGTATTCCAAAAGTTGATGAAGGCAAGAGGTCCAGTCCTCTCCCCAGCATACATGATTCATTCTGCATATTAGGATATGGAAAATAACATATGGATGTTTATTCCTAAAACAGGTGAATATATATTGCAAAGATTTCTCAGCTGAATATATTCTGGAATCTTTGTACCTCATTTGACTGAATTCTAAAAATTATGGAACCATTGAATAGGTTCATGATCCAGATTTTTTAAATATAAAATTTAAGGGAGGGAGGGAAACATTTTCTGTTTCATATTTTCTATTCATTTTTTTTCTAATCCTCAAAGCCACAAACCATAACTGCATTTTTCTGTTTCATTAAAAATATATAAGGTTGTCCAGGTAATAATAATATAGATATTGCTTTTCTCTCATCAAAGAGAAGGGAACATGATGGTGCAGGGAATTAATAACACTGGAACTGATAGCCAGAAATAGTCCACATTCTGATGGATTGATGGGAGTGGCTGGCTACTGGTCTGCAGCCCCTGGCAGTGAGGCTCCACATGGCCTGAGTACCAGACTCTGCAGTTTTGAGGTTTGAGGTTGCCTGTTTCAGAGGATCAAGCTGGGATGTAGGAAAAGGCACAGTGCACTTTCACAATCCTGCAGAGGATATCTCATGACCGCCCCCTCCCAGGAGAAGCCCCTATCTTCACATCCTCGGAAATGGGAAGGGGTGCAATGCACATCATCCACCTTACAGAGGATTGCTCATGCCTCCATCCAAAGGTGAAGCCATCATCCCCACATCCCAGGAGTGTGTGGTTTGGGCTGGAAACCCTCAAAAATGAAGGAGGTTGTTGTGACTAGTTGGGGAAAGGGAAGTGAAGAAGCTAGCACCTAGCTCAGCATTCAGAAGACACAGAGCAGGGTGAGGCAGGGCTGCAGAGATACTCCTTCTTGCCCTGCCAGAGTTCTGGGCCAGCTCACCATCTGTCGGACATCCTGCTTTCCCATATTGCTAGGAAGGCAGAGAGCCCCACCGGTGCTATTCCAGCAGGCTCCACTATGACGTCAAGTCCTATGTGAACTCTTGTGTCCATTGCTGGCAAGCCAAGATAGCCACAGGAGACCTTCCTGGACTGTTACAACCTTTACTGACACCTGAGAGACTCTGAGGAACTATTTCCATGGACTTTCTGACCTGTTTACTAGTGTCTTCCAGCTGTGTGGTGGATATACCGACAACTAGGTTCACCACACAGTTATTCATCCAACACATCTTCTGACTATATGGTCTACCTGATAGAGTGGTGTCAGATCAAGGAACCAAGATCACTGTGACGTTTTGGACAGAATTCATGTCACCTGTTCAGGTCTGAGTTTCCCTAGCCTCGACACATCACTCGCAGACTGATAGAGGTATAGAGAAAGTGATTGGCATCCTGGAGCAGTGTCTATGTTGTTTCATCAACAACTAGCAGAAAGTCAAAATACCTCCCCATAGCTGAATTCGCTTACAATAACTCCCAACATACTTCCACTCAGACCACACCATTCTTTGCCAACTACAGCTATCATCCCAGATTTTTTCCACTCACACTCCCTGATTCTCCAGTTCCAGTCACAGAGGAATACTTCTCCAAGTTCCAGTACATCCATGAGATGGTCAAGCAGCACCTGAATAAAGCAAAAGAAAACAACAAGAAATTTGCAGACTGTTCTCATTGGGATACACCATCATTGGTTGTTGCAGACTGAGTTTGGCTATACACCAAGTATTCATTCCCACAGAAAACACATTGCAAACTTGATCAAAGTTTCCTGGGTCCATTTCCAGTCGAAACAGTCGTCAATCCAGTGACATACCATCTCAACTTGCCTCATTCGTACAGTGTGCATCCAGTGTTTCACTGATCCTTGCTGGTCCTAATGAGCCTTGATTCTTTGCTTTGACCTCCGGATCCAGATCCAGCAGTTCTCCATGCTCAAGTTCAGCTATCCAAGTTCGAAGTTGCCAGCATCCAAGATTCCAGCTAGCTCAAAGACTGGTTCCAGTACCTGATTGAGTGGAAGGAGTGTTTGGGTCTGATAATCTGCTCTCTAACAAACAATTTGGATTCAGAAAAAAACTATCCTGCAACCTGAAGCTACTCCACTGCAAAAACATATGGACAACTCATCTTGATCAAGGAAAATCTATAGATGCAATTTATATTGAATTCTGCAAAGCCTTCAATTCAGTGGTCCATGACAAACTACTTCAAAAACTCAAATCCTATGGCATCTCAGGATCCCTCCACAGCTGCATTACTGCATTTCTGTCTAACAGGCAACAAGTGGTCAAAATAGGAAGCTCCATATCCACACCCGTCCCTGTTAAAAGCGGTGTTCCCCAAGGTAGCGTACTGGGACCTACACTCTTCATTCTCTACATCAACAACTTTTGCGATCTCATCAGATAATTTATATAAATATGTACTCTGCCTAGATCCCCCCACCCCTTCAAATCAGTCCTCGGCTGAAGTAGGATTTACCCTGCTGCCCTGCCCTGCTGCCTTACCCTACCACTTTGCCCTGCGACCTTTCCTTCCTATTACTCTCTTCAGTGGAGCAAAGATCAGCTGTGAAGCGATGAGCTGGGAAAAGACTGCTGGAGCATTTGCACTCATGTGGCAACCTGTGGAGGCCTCCAGGCATAGCTCTGGGTTGGATCCAGTTGTCCAGTCAATCTGGGCTGTTTACCTGCTTTCCTGTGCTTTTTCTTCGGGAGCTCACCAACCTGATCACTCTTCGAAGTAATCCTTTCAGGTATTGTGATGAGAAACCATCTTGATGTTCCAATGAGTGGCAGCCATTTTGAAGCTGGTGATCATCTTGGATTTATTTATTTATTATTCAATTTTTATGCCACCCAACTCCCTATGCATTATTCCTATGGATGCCCTTTTAAGGGGGGGGGGGTGGACATCTTTAAGTTTCACAAAAGGGTGGCTGCCATCTTGAAGCCTGTTGCTCAGCTGTTGGCAATATTTGATGCCCTGAAACTTACAGAGGCCATTTTGAAGGCCCAGGTAGAACGGAAGCCATTTTGATTGCTTCCAACTGAAGGCAGAGTCCATTTCGGGTGCAGATCAAGTGTGGCAGCCATTTTAAAGGCATCCAAATAATGACAGAGGCCTAGTACTAAGGGCAAAGACCTGTCCATTGATATATTGCCTAAAGTAGGGAATTTTATCTGAAACCTTGGCTTACTGGTTTCTGGCAGCAGGGACTACTGTTTAGTAAGGCTGCCTGATAGGTTTGTTTGTTTGTTTGTTTGTTTGTTTGTCCATTCATTCTTTCATTCATTCATTCATTAGATTTGTATGCCATTCTCCGAAAACTTTGGGTGAGTTCATTACAACTCCCCTAGCCTCCAGGAAGTTGTCCACCAAGAAAATTTATTCTGCCACCTGGTGAATATTCTGTTCTTGGTACAGTCAGATGGGTTGTTCCCCTGTTCCCATCATAAACATGTGGGATTTCTTACTGCAGGGCCTCTCCCTCAACACCCTCACAACATGCAATACAAACAATATGTATACAAATCTAATAGTTAAAAACAGTAAACTAAAATCCCATTCACACATAACATTTAACGGTCAGAGAAGATACAATTTATAGTAATTTTCCCAAAACAGTTTAATTACTTTCAAAGATGTTTATTTAATACTTTCTCCTAATAAATACATTATTTACATATTGTTTTGTGTATCTCTATTGTAAGAAGTTCTATTTCATTCAATATTTCATATTAGTTAATTCTAATTTTATATCTGTTCGCTGTCTTTCACTGAACTTCTGCTGTGATATTTACAGTATCTCTGAATTTTGGCATCGGACAAAAGAAACAAATCTTAATCTATATTTTATGCCAAACAACAATATCATCTAGATCAAAGGGATGGAAGAAAATGAGCTTGGTTCCAGCCTGACATAGTTGGGTAAATTTGCAGCAAATTTCTCTCAGCTATCTCATTAAATATTGGCAAGAAAATTTGACATGTATACTCCTATAGCCATTAGGAATCAGAGGTAACTCAGTGCACTACATTGTTATTCTTAATAGAGATAAATCAAATCTCATATATGAATAATAAATAAATCATTTGAAATTTATATTATTTATTTATTTATTAGATTTGTATGCCGCCCCTCTCCGAAGACTCTGAATGTGTTAGAAAGTGAGAAATTGTTGTGAAAATAGCACTTCTACTTTCCCTTGTTTGAAAATAAGAAGATGCATAGCTCACTTTCCTTAAAAAAATAATAACTTCTGACCAAAAAGTCTTGAAATAGCAAATTTGATGTCTTTGTTTCTCATGCTGTAAATTAACGGATTTAACATAGATGGAATAATAGAATACATTAATGTTATTATAAAATTTGGATGTGATTCACTGTCAGCTATAGGTTTTAGGTAAGCAAGGCAACAAGTAAACAAAAATATGAAGAAAACAACCAAATGTGGTAAGCAAGTAGAAAAGGCCTTTTTCCTTCCTTGATCAGAAGGAATTCTCAGAACAGCAGAGAAGACATATACATAAGTTATGATAATAAAGGCAAAACAACCAGTTGCTAACATAGCACTGAAAATTTGAAATCCAATTTCAGTTACATATAAATCAGAACAGGCAATCTTAAGTAAATATGGGATTTCACAGAAGAACTGGTTTACATTATTAGAGCAGAAAGGAATCATAAAAGTGACAGTTGTGTGTAATGAAGCATTGAGAAAGCTGGCAGTCCATACACCAGCGATCATGTTGGTACAAGTCTTCCTGTTCATTATTGTTTCATAATGTAAAGGGTTACAAATGGCGACATATCGATCATAGGCCATGACAGTAAGCAAAGAAATATCACAGCTCAGGAAAAACAATAAAAACAAGACTTGGGCAACACACCCAGAGTGAGAAATAGTTCTTATATTTGTAAGAAAATTAAAGAGAGTTTTGGGGATAATAGCTGAAACTGAACCAATATCTTGCATTGCTAAATTTGTTAGAAAGAAGTACATGGGAATATGAAGATGGTGATCACAAACAACAGCTGAGATGATGAGAAGATTCCACATTACTGTCATTAAATAGAGTATCAGTAGCAAAGACATATGCATAATCTGTAGCTCCCAAATCTTTGAGAATTCCCAAAGAAGAAACTCAGAAGTATTATTTTCCATTCTTAAACAATATAACTTATGGGGGGGGGGCACAATTGTTAAAATATTTCCTATTCAGTTCAGTTGATAATGAGTTGTAAAATGGTGGGTCAGGTTTGTATGACAATCATATTAAAACCTGAGTAAAAAAATATTGAAATATTCTGAGTATAATGAAATTGTGTTTTCTTAAAAGATATCTAACCCCCATCAACTCTTAGGGTTTTACTTTGTAATGTTGGGCTTAGAGATACTTGAATTTATTTGTTTGTTTACTCTAACCTCATCAGTTAATAGGAGCTTAAAGCAAGAAGGGTACTTTTATCAAGTCAGATAAAAGCTGCTGGAAGTTGGAACTGAATATATTCAAACATGTCAATATGACATAATTCAGTATGATCTTTCTCTTTTTCTAAGTTTATTCATTATTAACTGGCAGAGATAAGGTAAGTACAATGCATTACTATTATTTGCTGAAATGAATTTAAAGTACTAAACAATACACAACTTTAGATAGGACAGGCATTTGAGATTTTACAGGAATAGTTCTACAATTCTGTTTATGGGTTTTGGAAATTTATCCTGATTCACAATTGCCATCTTTACTAAACCCCTTCCTTTAATAAAGGAAAATTCTGATAGAAACCCCTTATTTGTGTAAGGTAGAGATTAGGCATTTTTATTTATTTTGGCACCTGTGAACAAAAAGAAAGGTTTTATTACTTTTTAA
This sequence comes from Erythrolamprus reginae, assembly GCF_031021105.1. NCBI lineage: Eukaryota > Metazoa > Chordata > Lepidosauria > Squamata > Dipsadidae > Erythrolamprus > Erythrolamprus reginae. The sequence goes on from NC_091963.1 coordinate 122,448,180, forward strand.
TCAGCATTTTAAACTTTACGCTCATTTTTATATATAAATGGCTTTATATGAACGGCAAGATTTAAATTATGGTATCGGTTACTTTTTTAAACCTTTCAATGATCTTCTCATACTTACCTAGTTCTATAAAAAAATGAGGATTGTGAAAATGGCTTCTAATGAGAACCCCCAATTCTATTTGACAATTTAATTTGAATTAAAAATTAAAAGATAAACATCTTGTTTATAAAGTGAATGAAAATATTTTCAAAGTATTTATTTAAACACTGACACAAAGTGAATAAGAAAACATTAAAGAAAAATAATTGAAATTAAATTACCATAGGAATTCTTCTTAATAAGCTAAATCAGAGCTTCTAACCTGGAAATTTGCTGTACAATACCTAAATAAGAAAGTGGAAAGGAAACAGTGGCAAAAAGTATTGTTTGTTCTATTTGATTAATTTAGGATGTTTTAAGTTTAGTGCTGTTTATTTCTATTTCTCCCCTTAAATAAAAGATCCTGATTTATCCATAAATAGCTAACATTGAAATTGTAATATGTATTTTTTTGGAATTTTAATTGCAAAGAAAGGGAAGACTTATGAATATAATAATAATGATAATAATAATGATGATAATAATAATAATAACAAAACAACCAGAAACAACAACAACAACAACAACAATAATAATAATAATAAATAATTACAATTAACAACAACAACAACAACAAAGTTGGAAGAGACCTTGGAGGTCTTCTAGTCCAACCCCCTGCTTAGGCAGGAAATCCTACACTACTTCAGACAAATGGTTGTCGAATAAACTTCCAGTGTTGGAGCATTCACAACTTCTGGAGGCAGGCTATTTCATTGATTAATTGTTCTAACTGTCAGGATATTTCCTCTTAGTTCTAAGTTACTTTTCTCCTTGCTTAGTTTGTACCCATTGCTTTCTTGTTCTATTCTCAGGTGCTTTGGAGAATAGTTTGACTGTCTCTTCTTTGTGGCAATCCCTGATATATTGGAACACTTCCCTTGTCCTTCTTTTCATTAAACTGGACATATCCAGTTCCTGCAACTTCACATGATCATTTCACGTGATCTTGATTCTATCCTTAGTTAATGCAACCTAGAACTGTGTTAGCTTATTTGGTAGCTGCTGCAATATATAAAGAAAATGATGAATAATGTACAATTCAAAATAATTAGAATGACTCACCATCTCAATAAAAGTTTATTCATGGAAATTTCTTTATTTTTCTTCTTTTCTTTCCAAAGCCACAAATAAAAAAAATGTTGTGCTATATTTTCATGAGATTTTATCTAATTTTTCTTGCCATTTCCCCAAGGAATTTTTTAGTCTCCATTCATAGTCTAACTAACCTCCTGGGAGTGGATTTAAAAAAGAAAACCCAAAGGCAACAAACTTTCTTAAGAAATAGCCCAGGTGACTTTATTATTATAATAGAGGAGAGTATGGGTAGGGAGGGAAGAGAGCCAATTTGTAAGCTTAGTCAGGAAAAAGCCAGGAAAAACACTAAATCTGACTTTATTACTTTTTAAACAATGAAAATCTAAAAGTCTGAGTTTCATAATCTTTTAATTTTAGACTAAGGATAGCTATTTTACTTAAACGCAGACTTCTCAGTACTAAAATGCAAGTGATTTTTCAGAGTCAGTATATTTTCCCCAAAATGCCCTGTCGGTGACGTTATCCCCGGCCGGATTTGCAGCGGGGCCGGGGAAATGTGGCTCCCGGCATAGCCGCCATCTTGGATTGGCCGGTATCTTGTGAGATTCGCAAGATCCCGGCCATGCATGTCATCGGCAATGTCCGATGACATTGCTGGGGGTGTGGCCTGCCAGCCCTTATAAAGGGTTGTGCAGGATTGGGGCCTCCTTTTCGCCCCAGCAATGAGCAGGTGAACACCTGGCTGGTGTTCGATGAAGATCGATAGCCATTTTACTAGGCCTTGTGGAGCGGCCATTTTGTCAGGGGCGAGGAGCACTGGGCCTACAGGCCTTTCTGGGAAGGATTGTCTTTTGGCTTCCTCTCGGGGTGTGTGAAGAGCCTTGGTTCCCTCCTTCTATACGGGGGGGGATCCTTTGTGGCAATCGGCCTCCTTTTTGGGTGGTTGCGGCCTCTTTCAGCCTTCCTAGGCTCAGGGGCAGTTGACAGGCCTTCAGGCCTTGCTGGAGCTTTACGGCCCTGTGGTTTCTGTCCCCCCCCCTTCATCAAGGGGGTCTTGGGGATTTCTGTTTTAACTGGTTTACAGGTAGTAAGGTACTTGGTGGGCATGGCTCCTAAGAAGCAGAAAGCTTTGCCTCCTGCCCCAGAGCCAGCGGCTAGGCCACGGAGGACTTTGAGGCCCTCAGTTAGGGCCAGGCTGGCCAATGAGAAGGCTCAGAATAGGGCCAGGAGGGGGGTAGGTCCCGGGATCTACCTGCAGGTGACTCAACATTACCTGCTCATTCCTGGTCTAGGGTGATAGAATGTCTGGATGAGTTGGACACAAGGTCGAGGATACTGCATGGTTGCAGTGTGATGAGTCTTTTAGGATGCGGGTGGCGTTTGAATGCACCCTGCCATGGGACATGGTGATCCCCGATGTATGGTTTCATGCCACTCAGCTGGCGCGGTCCGGGGGTGGGGAATGTACTGACAGTTAAGACTAAGCCAGTGGCAAAACCCGCGGCTCATACGGGGGTTGGGACTGGGACTAGGATGCCCACCGTGTCATAATTTTGCAGTGAGGGGGTCTTGTTTTCGACCTGCCTGCAGATTTCGACCTGCCTGTGGGAGCTGTGGGGGCTCCCATGCGACACACGCTTGCCCTAAACCTAAGGGCCCCAAGAATGGGAAGGATGGGGATGGACCACCCAAGCGGCAGCCTCCCCCTGGGGGAAAAGGGCCCCAGCTCGGTTAGGCTGGGGGTACTGGAGTTTATGCTTAGAGATTATCACCCACGCAGGAGCGCGGCTGCGCTCCTGCAGGGTTTTAAAGAAGGTTTTAGGATACCATATTTTGGACGTAGGAGGGCCTTCATGTCCAGAAACCTCAAGTTGGTTGTTGGACATGAGGATGTTGTTAGGGCTAAAATCCAGAAGGAGGTGGCTGAGGGCAGGGTATTGGGCCCTTTTGTGTGCCTGCCTTCACCCACTCTCTGGGTTTCTCCTCTGGGAGTGGTCCCAAGAAGGTCAGTGGTGAATTTAGGTTGATTCACCACTTGTCCTTCCCAAAGGGGGAATCAGTGAATGACTACATTCCAGAAGATTTCTGTTCAGTTCGCTATGCATCCTTTGATGTGGCGGTGGCCATGGTTAGGAAGTGTGGTGTGGGAGCCCTGATGGGTAAATGCGACATTAACTTTGCATTCCGGCTCCTTCCCATACACCTGGATGATTTCGAGCTCGTGGGTTTCCACTTTGAGGGTGGCTATTATGTGGATAGAGCATTGCCCATGGGCTGCTCCATATCATGCTCCCTGTTTGAGAGCTTCAGCACCTTCTTGGAGTGGGCCCTCAGGGGGTGATCCGGTTTGGGTTCAGTGATTCATTACCTTGATGATTTCCTGATGGCTGGGCCTGCGCATTCAGAGCAGTGTCTGGCTCTGATGTCCACATTTGAAGCTCTTTGCGCTCATCTGGGGGTTCCTTTGGCCCCCAAAAAGCCCGAAGGCCCTGCCACCAGGATTACCTTTCTGGGTATTGAATTGGACTCTGTTGAGCAATCTTGCAGATTGTCCTCTGAAAACCTTCTAAAGATTCAAGATAGATTGGATCAAGTTTTAGCGAACCGTAAAGTTACTCTTCGCCAGCTTCAGGAGTTGGCTGGGTTACTTTTGCCTGCTGGGTGGTGGCCCCCGGCAGGGCCTTTTCCCCTCATTTGTATATGATGATGAAGGGGCTTCATTTGCCCCATCATCGAACGTGCTTGTGTGCTGGGGTCAGGAATGACCTCTGCATATGGCAAGGCTTTTTAGCCCACTTCAATGGTCTGTCCTTTTGGAGGCATGAGCTTCTGTTGGAAGCTGAATTGCAATTGTGTTCGGACGCCACAGGGACCCATGGATTCAGAGTTGTTTTGGGCAACCAGTGGTGCTATTCTATGTGGCCTCTGGAATGGAGGGCCTCTTCTATTGTCAAAGATCTGACATTTTTGGAGCTCTTTCCACTGGTGGTGGCTTTAGAGCTCGGGGGGGGAGCAATTTAGGGACAAGACTGTGCACTTTTGGTGTGACAACCTGGCTGTTGTCCACGTTGTGAATGCCCTGTCTTCTAAGAATGACAGGGTGATGCGGCTTGTCCGCCATTTTGTGCACAGGTCTTTATACCTAAATGCCTTGTTTTTAGCCTGTCACGTCCCTGGGCTTGATAAAGAAATCGCTGACACCTTGTCCCATGGTCAGTTATCCAGGTTCTGGACACTAGCTCCATGGGCTTGTGCATCACCGGAAGCCTTCCCTTGCCATCTGTGGAGCCTGGGCAGGCTCACGAGCAATGGAGGATCAAGGCAGGCAGGGCCATGGCCCTCTCAGTAGAACCCGGTACCTTGAGGTCATACCAAAACTCAGGTAAGGAGTTTTGGGAATTTCGCCAATCCTGGCCCATCCCAGTTGACCACCTGATAGAGTTCTGCATCCTGCTTAAGCAGCATGGCCTATCAATTAAAACTATTAGGACTAGACTGGCAGGTCTGGCCTTTCTTTCCAAGACCAGCGGATTCTCTGATTCCTCTGGGGATTTCCGCATTTGGAAAATGCTAGAGGGGTGGGTTAGGGAGCGACCTGTGCCCCCAGTAGACAGTAGACAGGCACTGACTTTACAGCAGCTGTCCCACATTAATGGTATGTAGAGCAGCCTCTATGCCTCTGTCTATGAGGCCTACCTTTTTCAGGCGGTGGCCAGTGTGATGTTTTTTGGGGCCCTTCGGGTTAGTGAGGCTTTGTCCTCCTCTCGTGAAGATGGGTCATTTTGAGCCTTGTAGTAGTCGGACCTTCAGTTTGAGGGCACCGGTGTCTCCCTATTGGTCTAAAACTGTATCAAACTGACTAATTAGGTAGGGGGTCTAGAATAGTTTTGATGGCCGCTGCTGATCAGTCTGTTTGTCCGGTTGCTTCCCTTTCCTCTTTTTGTAATCTGAGAGGAACAGGACAGGGGTACCTTTTTAGTCATCAGGATGGTTCCCCACTCACCCGCCATCAGTTTTGGGCAATTATGACCGGGCAATTATGGTTGCGATTGGCCTTGACCCTACCTGGTACAGAATGCATTCGTTCCACATTGGGGCTGCCACTAGTGCAGCAGCTTACGGATTCCCGGGTCACCAAATCTGGGAGATTGGTCACTGGAGGTCAGCGGCCTATTTAAATTACGTTCACCTTAGTCTACCTTCCCCAGCTGCCTTCATCTTCCAGCCATTCGCTAATGACACATGCTGGTTACTTTTAGCCATATTTACAAACTGTTTTCTATCATTGAGTTGCACTACTGTCCACAACCCATAAACCATAGTTAACATCTTTAGGTGTTGGTTTCATAGCTAAGCCACCATTATTATAGGCTATTGTATTTTATCAACATTCTGTTTTTCATTTTTTTCTACAGTATTTTGCTACTTGGCTCTTAGCCCCACAATAATAATATTTTCTCACAAAAAATACACCTGAATAGGTTTTTTCCCTTTTCTTTCTTGTGGCTTCTCTCTCAACTGGTTTCTGTCCTGCCATCTTCTTGACTCCTCCAATAGTCTTCCCGTTATGCCAGTCATTGTTAGCTTATTTCTGGTCAACACTTCCAGCAAAGATAGTTCTTATCCAATGATGAAACAATTATGTACACTTGATGCAGTTCAGAAAAAATATGAGCTCTTTTTCCTATAGCTCTAGCAGTCTTTTTCATCAAGGTCAAATGAGCAAATATATCACCACCTTTCTGCAAACAGGTTCGAAACAATTTGTGTGCAGCGGGCTACCATTCCTGGCTTGCGGGGGGGAGGCAGTGCTTGCAGCAGGGCAGGCATAGGTCCGGGGAAGTGCTGATTGCATATGCACGTTCATGCATACCTGGCAGCGCTACCGGAGCTAGCCTACACGCTAACTTGCCACCACCGGGACTGCGTTCCCCACTGTTTAGGGGCAGGCCCACCCCTGTTTCCATGTAAGATAGATGTGTGCTCCCACACTATCATGAATATAAATCTGTTTCAAAATGTCCCAACACTTAGCAGCTGAATACACTCCATGGATATGAACCAGTTGTTTGTGATTCCATGTCAATCCCAGCAGGCTATATGAATTTAGTTTAGTTTAGTTTAGTTTAGTTTAGTTTAGTTTAGTTTAGTTTAGTTTAGTTTAGTTTAGTTTAGTTTAGTTTAGTTTAGTTTAGTTTAGTTTAGTTTAGTTTAGTTTAGTTTAGTTTAGTTTAGTTTAGCTTAGTTTTTTATTTACTTGACAAACATGTACAGGAAAGTAGTTTGTGTAAACATAACATAAGTAAAAAGTAATGATAAAAGAGGACAATAGGACAGTTGGTATGGTAGGATGGTAGGCACAATGGTGCACTTATGCACGCCTCTTACAGATCTTTTAGAAATGAGGAAAGGTCAACTGTAAACAATCTAATGTTAAAGATATTGGGGTTAGGAGAAGAAACCACAGAGTCAAGTAGTGAATTCCAGGCATTGATCATTCTATTGCTGAAGTTGTATTTTCTGCAGTTGTGTTTAGAGAGGTTTATATTTAGTTTGAATCTATTATGTGCTGATGTGTTGTTGCAGTTGAAGGTGAAGTAGTCATTAACAATAAGGACATTTTGGTATATAATTTTATGAACTACAGTTAAATCAGATCAAAGGTGACATACTTGCAAATTGTCTAATCGCAGTATTTCAAGTCTGGTGAAGTAAGGTATTTTGTTGCAAGCGGAGGAGTGAAGGACTCTTCTTGTGTAATATTTTTGGAGTCTCTCGATTGTATTAATGTCAATATGCAATGCGGGTTACAAACCAGTGAGCTGTATTCTAGAATTGGTCTAACAAATGTTTTGTATGCTCTGGTTAGGAGCTCGATATTGCCAGAGAAGAGGTTACGTAAGATTAGATTAACAATTCTTAGAGCTTTTTTTGGCAATGTTTTTACAGTGGGCTCTAGGACTTAGGTCACCAGATATGAGGACTCCAAGGTCTTTGACACGTTTTTGCCAATGTGTAGGACAGAGCATTTGTTGGTTGAAATTTGAAGTTGCCAGTTGTTTGACCATTATGCTACATGGTCAAGGTCCCTTTGAAGGGTAGCAGCATTCTGGTTAAATAGTTTAACACTATCAGCAAAGAGAACACAGTTGCTTATAATATGATCACAAAGATGATTTATATAGAATATGAAGAGTGTTGGTTCTAAAACACTGCCTAGTTGTCTGTTAGACAGGAATGCTGTTGTCCAATCATGTAGTGGTCCAGAGATGCCATAGAATTTTAGTTTCAGAAGAAATTTTTCATGAAGTTACTATCCAAATTTTCATTCTACAATTCCATCAAAAATAAAGACCTAAGTTTCTTAAATTCTCCAAAAAAAAGAACACAACAGTAGGATAGACATCTACATTTACAATGTTGAAATCATAAATAGGTAATTCAATAGACTATAACAATGGGACAAAATTTTAGTTTTAGAACTCGAAATTTATCTTATATAAACCAATGATTATTAAAAACACCAGTAATTAATAGAAATGTAACAAGACTATAAAGGCTGTGTGACAGGACAGTCAACAGAGAGGTGTACATGTCTTTGTTGTATATATGTATAGCTTCTTTCTTTTCTTTTCTTCTCCTTCCTTTTCTTTCTTTCTTTTCTCTCTCCTTTTCCTCTTTCTTCTTTACTTCATTTTCTTTACCTTTTATCTTTTTCTCAATATGTTGTTCTTCCTTTCCTTTTTTACTTAACTATGACACTAAATGCCTATTATGAAAGAGGTCTAATGCAAAAATTACATATTTGTATTTGTTCACATTTGTAGTGTTGCTTTTTCTTTAATAAAGATTTAATTTTTACCTTTTTTAAAAAAAGAAAAGAAATGGAATTTTTCTTTAAAGTAAATGGAAAAGAAGAACCATTCCACAAATATTTTAGGATACAGCAAAAAAAATATGAGAATTAGTGATAACGTACATAGTAAGAAAAAGTAAGGAAAAGAAACAACAGCAAAATACATTACAAGAAGAACTTAAAAAACTGGAAATAGACTTGCAGATCCACAAAAAATAAGATAAAAGGGAAATTGAATTAACAAAACATAAAGTAAATGTAATAGTACAAGATGAAATGGCAGAAAAAAATAAAATGGTGAAACATAACTTCTTTGAAAATGTAAATAAACTAAGTAGTAGTGTTGGGCAAACCAAACCCGCAAAGTTTGGGTTCATACTGAACTTTGCGCAGTTCGGTATACCGAACCTGAACCCGAATTTTTGCGAAAGTTTGGCAAAAGTTTGGGTTTGGGTTTGGGTTTGGGAGAGTGCCAGGAAGCGCCGCCGCCCAGCTGTCATCTTCTGGAACAGCTGGGGCACTTCCCGGCATTCTCAGAACACGAACACGAACTTTTGCCGAAATTCTGAGTTCAGCGTTCGGGAGACTGCCGAGAAGCAACCCGGCTGTTTCTGAAGATGACAGCTAGGCGGCGGCACTTTCCAGTGCTCTCACGAACGCCAAACTCAGAAGTTCGGCAAAAGTTCGGGTTTGGGCTCTGTAGAACACCGGGAAGCGCCCCACCCAGCTGTCACCTTCCGAAATAGCTGGGGAGCTGTCAGCCAGTCGGGAGGCAAAAAAGGAGGTGGGGAATCTCACAAGGGGATTCCAGGGGTGGAGCTTTGATGTCATTGAGATGTCCTTCCTGGCTGGCTGAAATGGGGACTCCAGGAAGGACGTCTCTGTGGCATCAAAGCTCCACCCCTGGAATCCCCTTGTGGGATTCCCCACCTCCTTTTGCACCTCCTGACCGGCCAACAGCTCCCAGGCTGTTCTGGCAAGCGCTGCCACCCAGCTGTCACCTTCAGAAACAGCCGGGGCACTTCTCAGCGGTCTCCCGAATGCCGAACTTGGAGATTCGGCAAACATTCGGGTTCAGGTTCGGGAGAGCACTGGGAAGTGTCCTGGCTGTTCCAAAAGGTGACAGCTGGGCAGCGGCGCTTCCCAGCGCTTTCCTGAGTGCTGAACTTGAAAGTTCGGCAAAAAATCGGGTTCGGGTTCAGGTGCTGAACCCAAACTTTTTAAAAATATTCGGGTGCCGAACCTCAACCCGAACTTCGTTGGGTTCGCCCAACACTACTAAGTAGATGACTAGCATACAAGTTGAAAAAGGAGAAAGAGAAGAAAGTTATATACAAACTGGTAGATGAGAAGAGAACTCACCACCAGAATGAAGATAAAAAGAAAATAATCCAGGAATTTTTAAGGAAACATTACAGTCTCAAGAAAAATGTCAGAGGATTCAATAAAACAACATTTCAAAAAAGCAGGCCTACCTAAAATAATTTTTGGAATACAAGACGCACTCCCCCCACAAAAAAAATGATGGTGGAAATGTTGGTGTGTCTTATACACCAAATACAACCATTTTTGGTTTCCTGAAGCCCCAACCTCCACATCCCATAATGGGATCGGCAGAGAGTCTAGGAAGACTACACAGAGCTCCTGGGGGCTGGGGGAAGACAAAACACCCCGTTCATGGAAAAAGAGCAAAAATTGGGCTGTTTTTCATAAAACTGGGGGGCTTTTGGCTTTCCTCCAGCCCCCAGGAGCTCTCTGTGACTTCTCAGATAGTATACCCCTGATTCTTGTGAAAAATGGGCCACTGTTAGCAAAAGCAGGAGCCTTTTTCCTTCCCTCAACCCCCAGAAGCTCTCTGTAGGCTTCCCAAACCCTCTACTCCCAAAATGTTTGCAAAATGGGCCCCCTTTTGTCTTTCCCCAGCCCCTAGGACCTCTCTGCAGGCATCCAAAACAACCCCCCCAAAAAAACTTACTTATCATACACTCCTCCACTTGCAACAGAATGCCCTACACAACTAGACTTACAATCCTAGGTTTAGAAAGCTTAAAACTACGTTGTCTTAAACACAACCTAAGCATAGCCCATAAAATCATCTGCTACAATGTTCTTTCTATCAATGGCTACTTCAGCTTCAACCATAACTACACACGAGCACACAACAGATACAAACTTAAAGTAAACCGCTCTAAACATGACTGCAGGAAATATGACTTTAGTAACCGAGTAGTTGATGCACAAAACTCACTACCAGACTCTGTAGTATCATCACTTAATCCCAAAAATGTTACTCATAGATTATTTGTTGACCTCTCCCGATTTCTAAGAGGGCGTGCACATGTGCACTAGAGTGTCTTCCATCCCCTATCCTAATGTTTCGCTTTAATAGTATCATGTATAAAAATATTATATGTTTGTGTTCCACTAATACGTATATGACAAACAAATAAATAAACAAATAAAAAATAAATAAATTAGAAATCTTTTATCCAAATCATGCACACTACTGTAAGAATCATATTGTCTTGATTCTTTCGTCCTAGTTCTCATAGTCTCAGTTCGGCCATAATGGCCATCCTCTCTCCCACTGGTCAAAAGGGTTCCATGGAGATCCTTGGAGTCCTTGCATCAAACTTTTTTTCTCAGCTACTTCTTAAAATGTTGAGAAGAAAATTGAACATGTACTTTATCATCCAAGAGTCAGAGGTGACTCAGTGTACCATAACAATCTCAATCTTAACAGAGTTAAGTGAAATTTCATAACTGGATTAAAAAATAACCTTTTGGACTTTATATAATGTATTGCAAAGTGGAAAATTTGTGGGAAAATATTGACATTTTAATCTTATTTTAGCTCTCCTACTTTCCTTTATTTGAAAATAAGGTGATGGACAGCTCAATCTCCTTAAAAAAATAGTAATTTCTGACTAAAAATCCTCAAAAGGGCAACTTTAATGTCTTTGTTTCTCATGCTGTAAATTAATGGATTCAACAAAGCTGGAACAATGGAATACATTATTGTTATTGTGAAGTTTGGATGTGATTGACTATCAGCTGTAGGTTTGAGGTAAGCAAGACAAGAAGTAAACAAAAATATGAAGAAAATAACCAAATGTGGTAAGCAAGTAGAGAAGGCCTTTTTCCTTCCTTCAGCAGAAGGAATTCTCAGTACAGCAGAGAAGACATATACATAAGTAACAATGACAAAGGCAAAACAAGCAGTTGATAACATAGCAATAAATATTTGAAATCCAGTTTCAAATCGATATAAATCAGAACAAGCAATCTTAAGTAAATATGGGACTTCACAGAAGAACTGGTCAATACTGTTAGAGCAGAAAGGAGTCATGAAAGTGAAAAGAGTTTGCAATGAAGCATTGAGAAGGCTGGCAGTCCATACACCGGCAATCATCTTGGTACAAGCCTTTCTATTCATTATCATTACATAATATAAAGGGTCACAAATGGCAATATATCGATCATAGGCCATGACAGTAAGCAAAAAAATATCACAGCTCAGGAAAAATAACAAAAACATGACTTGGGCAACACACCCAGAATGAGAAATAGTTCTTATATTTGTAAGAAAATTAAAGAGAGTTTTTGGGATTATGGCTGAAACTGAACCAATATCTTGAATTGCTAAATTTGTTAGAAAGAAGTACATGGGGATGTGAAAATGGTGATCACAAATAACAACTGAGATGATGAAAAGATTCCATGTTACTGTCATTAAATATAGTATCAGTAGCAAAGACACATGCATAACCTGTATTTCCCAAATCTTTGAAAATTTCCAGAGAAGAAACTCAGAAGTATTATTATCCATTCTTAAATAATACGCTCTAGGAGAAAGAAAACAATTCTTTAAATATTTCCCATTCAGTTCAGTTGATAATGAGTTGTGGAATGATGGATCAGCTTTTAGTGACGAATATCATATTAAAACCTGACTCTAAAAATTATTGACTCTTTAAATATAACCAAATTGAGTTTTCTTGAAATTCAGGATGATTATTTATCCCCTTTGTTTTGGGTTTGCATTATAATGTTGGGCTTAGAGATACTTGAATTTGTTTGTTTACCCTAACTTAATCAGAATAGGAGCTTAAAGCAAGAAGGTTACTGTTATCAAGTCAGATAAATGCTACTGAAAGTTTATTCAAATTTAACTTGCAGAGATAAAGCAAGTACAATGCACTACCATTATTTGCTGAAGTGAATTTAAAGTACGAAACACACAACTTTAGATAGGACAGGTTTATCTGATTTCACAGGAGTAGCTCTAGAATTCTGTTTAAGGGTTTAGAAAATGTATATCGATTCAGAATTACCATTTTTTCTAAATCCCTGTCTTTAATTCTTATAGAAACATCTTATTTGTGTTAGGTTGAGAATACATTAGCTATTTTTATTTATTTTGGCACCTGTGAACAAAAAGAAAGGTTTTGTTAGTTTTAAACCATCATTTTAAAGCCTTTAAAAAATATATATAATTGGCCTTTTATTTGAACAGTAAGATTTAAATTATGGCATTGGTTATATTTTTTAAACCTTTGAATGATCTTCTCATATTTACCTAGTTTTACAAAAAATTAGGATTGTGAAAATAGCTTCTAGTGAAAACCCCCTTTTCTGTTTGATGACTTAATTTGAATTAAAAATTAAAAGATAAACATCTTGTTTATAAGGCGAATGAAAATATTTTCAAAGTATCTATTTAACAACTGACACAAAGTGAAAAATAAAACATTAGATTAAAGAAAAATAATTGAAATTAAATTACATGAGACCATGGTAATTCTTCTTAATAAGCTAAATATCAGCCACTAACCTGAAAAATTGTCTGTACAATACCTAAAAAGGAATTGGAAAGAAAACAGTGGCAAAAAGTATTGTTTGTTCTATTTGATTAATTTAGGATGTTTTAAATTTAGTTCTGTTTATTTCCATTTCTCCCCTTAAATAAAAGTTCCTGATTTCTCCATAAATAGCTAACATTTAAATTGTAATTTGTATTTTGTTGGAATTGTAATTGCAAAGAAAGGGAAGACTTATGAATATTAAAAGAAAGAAAATGATGAATAATGTATAATTCAAAATAAATAGAAGTTAATAACTCACCATTTCTATCCTTGTTTATTCATGAAGATTTCTTTGTTTTTCTTGTTTTATTTTCAAAGCCGCATTAAAATCTAAGTAATTTTTCAGTCAGCATATTTTCCCCAACAATCTGAATCCACATTTTACTAACTTTGAAAGGATGGAAGACTGACATGCTGTCAACTCCTGATCTTATATAACCAAATTCTCTTCACAACACCAGTTTTTAAACCAGTGATTTGTTTCTAAAATTGTTTGCTCTTTCATTGGATGTTGGCCTTTTGTTGAAAGTATGTGTGAAAATACTAATTCATGAGGTTGATTGTTTTCATACATTTCTCAGTTAATCTTTGATTTTCACTGCAGGGAGACAACATGCCTCACTATATTGACTATTTGGTCTGTACAGTCAAGAAACATTTTGCACAGTTTCTCCTTCATATCTCAAAACATCAGGAACCTGTATTGCAAACTCACTGAAGCAAGCACAACTTTCAAAAAATGTAATTCCCTCAAGAATGATGGCTGCCATAATTTGGAAAGATTGTGTAAATTAGCCCTTTTGCGGCGGAGGCGGAGTAACACTCAGACACAGATAGTGGGTATAACGTGTCACTTTATTGTAATTTACATAATTAATTAATTAATTCATTCATTCACTGAATTTATGACCTGCAGAGGTGTAAATAAGTCTTCGAGCTCCTTCCTGCTGCCCCAACCGGAACCGGAACCGGAATAAAAGCAATATAAAAACAGTTTAAATCCCTAAGCTAAAAAACATTTATTTATTATGAATGGAGAGCCAATCAAAATAAATGTTCTCAAAGCATAAAAAGTTGTAACCTTATATGAATTTGCTTGGAATTGAGCTTGACTTGAAGGAAACTGCTGATATGAGACAGATATTAAAGAAAATGTTGACAGCCCAGCATGAAAAATAATGTAACAAAAATGTTCCATATTCACCAAGATTAGTATTACCTTAATGAATCATCATAACATCAGCAGAGGTGAAATCAGACTCATTTAAACTCAGTAGAATTTAGACAGCAAGGTTGTCACACGAAAAGTGCACAGTCTTGCCCCAAAATTGTTCCCCCCAGAGCTCTAAAGCCACCACTAGGGGGAAGAGTTCCAAAAATGTGAGATCCTTAACAATAGAAGAGGCTCTCCATTCCGGAGGCCACATAGAATAGCACCATTGGTCACCCAAAATAGCTCCGAACCCGCGGGTCCCTGCAGCATCTAAAAGCAATTGCAACTCAGCTTCCAAAAGAAGACAGACCATTAAAGTGTGCTAAAAAACCTTGCCATATGCCATCATGCCTGACCCCGGCACACAAACGCGTCCAATGATGGGGTAAGCAAAGCCCTTTCATCACCATATAAAAACGATGTGAAAAGGCCCTGCCAGGGGCCACCACCCGGCAGGCAAAATTAAGCAACCCGGCCAACTCCTGTAGTTGGCAAAGGATGACCTTACGGCTCGCTAGAACCTGATCCAATTTACATTGACTCTTAAGAAGCTTCTCTAAAGGCAATCTGCAAGATTGCGCAACAGAATCTAATTCGATACCAAGAAGGGTAATCCTGGTGGCGGGGCCTTCAGTCTTCTCCAGGGCTAAAGGAACCCCCAGCTGAGCACAAAGAGCTTCAAAGGCTGACATCGGAGCCATGCACTACTCCGAATGCGCAGGCCCAGCCATCAGGAAATCATCAAGGTAATGAATTACTGAACCCGACCCGGATCGCCTCCTGAGAGCCCATTCCAGAAAGGTGCTAAAGCTCTCAGACAGGGAGCAAGATACAAAGCAGCTCATAGGCAATGCTCGGTCCACATAATAGCCATCCTCAAAGTGGAAACCCAGGAGTTCATAGGGTCAGACGTAAGGTCAATAAGGCCATTGGCAAGTTGGTTACAGAGTTTGGTGGGGTAGTTATTTCCCATCCCAGTATTACAATTGATCAGCCATGGCTTTATCGTGCTGACAGGGTTCACCTTTCATAACAGGGGAATGCCATCTTTTTACAGGACCTGCAGAGGTCTCTGCGTGAGCTGGCACAGGTAGGAGGGAGTCAGGAAGCCAAGATAGGGATCCTTAGCAGGTTAGGGGCGGAAATTGGGAGGTGCTAGCAAGTGCATGTTCTCTGTTGGGCATCTTTTGGGATGCTTGGCAGACTCGCTCCAAGGGCTCATGGTGGCTTTTAAACTGGCCTGAGCAATTGGGGAGAAGTTGCCTCTGGGTCTCGCCCATTTCATTTGCCTTTCAGGGATTGGACGACGAGACCTCCCACATGCCTTGCATGGCTTGGATCCAGATGAGGGCATGGTCCCCTTCACCTGGATCAGCATGGAGCTACACCCTGAGTTGCCCAGGAAGTTTTTGTTACATCATTTCTGCCCCAAATTTTCTTAGTTGACCTCTGCGGGTCCCATTTTAGTTTTGAATTAAATAAGTTTATTTAATTAATAAAAATGACCCAGTTTAAATCCAGGTCTATGTCCGTGTTGTTACTCCGCTTCCGCTGCAAAACAGGACAGTAGGACAGTGACGGTAGGCATAGTGGTGTGTCATCACCAGTTACAGCAAACCACCTTTCCAAGATGAAGGAAATCAGCAACTGGTAGATGACCTGAATATGTTCTACTGCAGGTTTGAAAAGAAACTACAGCCACCTACTCCACAACTTCCATCCCAGACACAACAACAACAGCCAAATCTCCTACAACTGAACCCATCTCATTAGGTTTACAACCCTTGGTGATCACAGAAAAGGAAGTGCAAGATCTATTTCATGGACAGAAGCCCAGAAAAGCACCAGGCCCAGACAAGATAACTCCTTCTTGCTTAAAAGTCTGTGCTGACCACATCTTCACCCAAATCTTCAACAAATCACTAGAGCTGTGCTATGTTCCTTCCTGCTTCAAATGCTCTACTATTATCCCAATGCGGAAAAAGCCCTTCATCAAGGAACTGAATGACTACAGACCAGTTGCTCTAACATCTATAGCTATGAAAACATTTGAAAGGCTAGTGATGTCCCACTTGAAAACCATCACAGATCCACTGCTAGACCCCCTGCAATTTGCATACTGAGCAAATAGATTGACAGATGATGCCGTTAATATAGCTCTGCACTACATCCTACAGCATCTTGAATCTCCAAAGACCTATGCTATGGTCCTTTTTGTAGACTTTAATTCACCATTCAACACCATCATACCAGGCATTCTTTAACTAAACTAAATCAGTTAGCAGAACCTGAACACATTTGTAAGTGGATCACAAGTTTCCTAAGAGACAGAAAGCAGCAGGCGAAGCTAGGCAAAATCACACCAGATACCTGTACAATTAGCACAACCTCCCACCCCCAAGACTGTGTACTCTCACCACTTCTCTTCTCTGTATATATCAATGATTGCATTTCGAACAACCCACCTGTTAAGCTACTGAAGTGATTGGTCTCATTTGAGACAACAATGAAATCACATAGAGAGAGGAAGTTGAACAACCTGTATACTGCATGAGTCAAAAATAGGGCTGTGAAAATATTTACTGACTTCTCACATCCTGGGCATAAACTGTTTCAATTCCTAACCTCAAAACGCACTACAGAGCACTGCACACCAAGATAACTAGACACAAGAACAGTTTTTCCGAAATGCCATTACTCTGCTAAACAAATCATTCCCTTAACACTGTCAAACTATTTACTAAGTCTGCACTACTATAACAATAACTGTTAAATGTTAAATGTTAAAGTTTTGGGGGTTTGGGGAAGAAACCACAGAGCCAGGTAATACATTCCGTGCATTGATTACTCTATTGCTGAAGTATTTTCTGCAGTCGGGTTTGGAACGGTTTACATTTAGTTTGAATTTATTATGTGCTCATGTATTGCTGTGGTTGAAGGTGAAGTGGTCATTAACAGGAAGGACATTTTGGTATATGATTTTATGAACTACATTTAGATCATATCAGAGGTGATGTAATTGTAAATTACATAAATTACATTAATTGTAAATTGTCTAATCCCAGTATTTCAAGTCTGGGGAAATAAGGTATTTTGTTGTGAGTGGTGGAGTGAAGGGCTCTTCCTGTGAAATATTTCTGGACTCTCTCTATTGTATTAATGTCCGATATGTAATGCAGGTTTCTACTTGCTGGGAGTAATTATAACCATTGGCAGCAATAAAGAAACACAAATTATTTTTTAAAAATTGAGACCATGAAGTATTTATTAAAAATACTTGTCACTGTTAAATCAATTCAACATGCAAATTTTATAATTGTGTAATTGTATGGAATAGGACATTGAATATTAATGTTTTGTGTGAATGTTAGAAAACTACATAAAAACTACAGAAAACTACATCAAAAATTTCAATAGACCTTAGACTATTTCTGACAATGAACTGTATATTTATATGGTATAGAAATCAATAAATCATTAATACAGTTAGCCTATATGTATTTTCCATGACCTAAAGTTGTTTTGTTCCAGTAAGAAGAACATTTATTCTTCATTTGAGATATTTTTATATTTGCAGACATCACATTTAGACTTGGAAGAGATTTCATGTACGAGACATGGAAAAAATGAAGAAAAGATGTTGATAAGCCACTTTTGAAAATGTTGCCATGAAAACTGCAGAAACCTATTCTATGGGCACCAGGGGATAGTACTGATACAATGGACCATAATACCATCAGTCTCTACATATATGAAGAATGAATAAAATAAATTTGTTATCTGCAACTGGGGGAATGGTTGTATAAGTTTTATACCATATACTTATTTTTCTCTTGTCTGATCAAATGAAAAGCTAGCTCAGGACACAATTCACATTTCTTTAAAATGCAGTGACATGTGACTATAAAGTCTTGAAAGAGCAATTTTGATGTCCTTGTTTCTCATGTTGTAGATTAATGGATTCATCATGGGTGGAATAATGGAATACATTATTGTAATTATGAAATCAAGATGAGGTGGACTGTCAGATATGACTCTTAGATAAGCAAAACTAGCAGTAAAGAAAAATATGGAGAAAACAATAATGTGTGGTAAGCAAGTAGAGAATGCTTTTGTTCTTCCTTCAACTGAAGGAATTCTCAGAACAGCAGAGAAAACATTCACATAAGTCAGCAGAACAAAAACAAAACAACCCAGTGATAATGTACCAGTGAAGGCCATAACTCCAATTTCATATATGTATGAACTAGAACAAGCAAGCTTAAGTAAATAAGGAATTTCACAGTAAAACTGATTAATAATCTTAGAACAGAAAGGGGTAAGAAAAGTGACAGTACTATGTAATGAAGCATTGAGAAGGCTGGCTGTCCATACACTGCCAATCATTTTGGTGCAGGTCTTCCTATTCATTATCATTTCATATTGTAAAGGGTTACAAATGGCAATATACCGATCATATGCCATTACAGTAAGGAGGGATACATCACAAGTCAAGAAAAAGAAGAAGAACATGACTTGGGCAACACATCCAGCATGAAAAATAGTCCTAGTATTCATAAGAGAGTTAAAAACAGCTTTGGGAACAATGACTGAAATGGACCCAATGTCTTGCATGGCTAAATTCAACAGGAAGAAGTACATGGGAGTGTGAAGGTGTGGGTCAAACACAATAGCAGAGATGATGACAAGGTTCCCTGATAATGTCATTAAATAGAGTAACAGTAATAAAACCATGTGCATAATCTGTATCTCCCAAATTTCTGAGAATTCCCAGAGAAGAAAATCAGATGTATCATTATTCATTCTTAATAATGATATTCCTAGAAAGAAGAGAAAAAATGTTAAAATATTTCATATTCAATGCTTAGTTGAACTTCAACTTAATTGGATCAATATTTACAGAAGATTATAGTACAATTTGTTTCTTCATAATTATTAAAATATTCTGCGCAACAAATGTATGTAATTGTGTTTGCTTAAAGTTCAAGGTGCATATTTAAACTTCTATCATTTGTTATGCCTTTATTTTACAGTCTTGAGCTTAGAAATCTAAGCTATTTTATTGGTTTAATAACATTTCTAACACTAATTTGATCAGAGGTGGGAGCCTAAAGAAATCAATGGCAACTCTGTATAAGGAGAATCAATACAAAATGTTTTATAGGTGGCATTTACCACTGGCCAGGCTTGCCAAAATGTATCCTAACTTCTCCCCAATTTGTTAGAAATGTGAGAAAAAAACCTGGAACGTGTTACCATGTCTGGTGGATATGTGAGATTGCTAAGAATTACTGGTGAAAAGTTAAAAATATGTTAGACCAGATTACTGGGCTAAATATCCAAAGAAAACCGGAGCTTTTCCTATTAGGAATCCCCAGACAAAGTATTAAAAAAGAAAACTTTTATATCATAATCCATGTCTTAGCTGCTGCCAGAATATTATATGCGCAGTCCCAGAAACAAAAAATAAGTCCAACCACTTTAAATCTCTTAGCTAAAATCATGGAAGCCACTGAAATGTCAAAATTAACTATGGAATTACAAAATAGGGATGATTCAGAATTCTACAAATGGTATCACTGGCTAAAGAGAAAAAAAATCTTCAAATTTTAAAAAAAGACTACTGTCCAGCAATCTACGAACCAACTGTAAATACTATAAACAACTTACATAAGGCATTGATTGATTCAATATAGAGATACTTGAAACATTCTGAAAGCAAACCGTCAAAACACCAATAAGTATGACAAACCTAAATTTGAGGTTGTAATATACTGAGCCTCCAGCCAAGTAATCCCTTCTCCCTTTTCCCTTTCTTAGTCTTTCACTCTCTCTCTTTTGCCCCCCCTTTTTATTTATTCTGTTATTTTCAATGTGATATATATATAATTAAGTCAAGATAAATAGTGTGTACTATTCATGTGTGCTTTTTTTCTGTCCTTTTAAATAAATGAAGTTGTCAAATTGATTTGAAACCATTCGTCATTCACAACCCTCATTTTCTATAGAAGGTAGAGGTGTGATGGCCATTCACATCTGAGTGTGTGAGATTATCTCAGTTATGTTACATTGACACAGTTGAATTTATATGTATTCAATGTAACATAACTGAGATAATCTCACACCCTCAGATGTGAATGGCCATCTCACCTCTACCTTCTTTTATAGAAAATGAGGGCTGTGAATGAAGAATGGCTTCAAATCAATTTGACAACTTCATTTGAGTTAAGGATTTTATGTGGTCACCTTGTTTAGAATATGTGTGACTTTTTTAATGTGTCCATTTTAAATACTGTCAAAGCGCTTGATTCTAAAGATATTTTAAAATGAGATTCTAAAGGTATTCTAAAATATTTCAATTGATTTAAAGAAAATAATTGAAATCAAATCATATGAAGCCATAGAAAATCTTGATACACAACCAAATCTCAGCTTTTAAACTGAGTAAGGAATGTTTGTACAATCACTGAGTGTGTGAACCATGGGGAATGTTATTGATTTCTTAGATTATTTAATTATTTTAGAATTTATGATGTTCTAGTGTTATTGATTTTTATCTCTCTACTGAAATAAAAATTCCTGAATAATGACTTCTCTATAGACAACTAACACTTTTAATTTATATTTTGTTGGAATTCGAATTGGAAGAAATAGGTATAATATTTTTATTATAAATATGAATATTTATAATAAAAAGGGACAAAAATATAAATTCAAAGTAAATAAGTGAATAACTTACCATCTTTACCCACAAATATTATTCCAGATTTCTTTATCTGTTTTCTTATTGTCTTTCTAAAACAATCAGTGACATTTTATGTTGTACTGCATTTCCATGTGGTTTTATCTAATTTTTCTTGCCACTTCCCCTAAGATTTTTTTTAAAAACCAACTATTGCCACTGATATTATAAGAAGCTACCAGGTAGTGTATTTTTTTTAAAAAAAAATAGCAACAATTTCTTAAATTATTGCCCAAGTGTCTTTATTATTATAATGAACAAAGAGAAGTGGGACTAATTTGCAGATTCAATAATGAAAAACACATGAGCAATAAATCTGATTTATCAGTTTTTATGTTATGGAAACTTAAACTTCCTTAATTACATTATATTTTATTTACAGAAAAAGGATGGCTTATTATCAACTCTGATAATTTATTTTGGCTTTATAGGGTGGCAAATTCAAATTCAGCAAAATACTACTGTTAATATGCAGAAGACGTTTGCAGCTATCCATGCATATGCAGCTCTATTCTGAGTTCTTTGTGGTATAAGTAATCCCTAAAAATGCTTGCCTGCATTTTCAAATATATTTCTTGTGCATTAACTCAAAAATCAAACATTGACAAACAATCTGGTGGGCTGGAACTGATCCCCATTTTCTTTTCCTTCCTTCCTTCCTTCCTTCCTTCCTTCCTTTCTTCCTTTCTTTCTTCATCCTTCCTTCCTTCCCCCCTCTCTCCCTCCCTCCCACCTTTCTTGAAAGGTGACAATAAAACGGGAAGATTAATAATGAAAATACAATGGGAACACTTAGACATTAGAACATGTTACATCATTTACAAGTATAGTGATGTAACATGTTCTAGTGTCTGTCTATCTCTGTCTTCTGTCTGTCTGTCTATATGTCTGTCTTATATTTCAGGAATCATAGTTCTATCATTGATTTTGCTTTGATTGAATGGGAGATTTGCTTCAGCCTAATTACTTTAATTTAGTGCTCAGAAGAAATACAATTCATGTACCAAAGATTTTACCAGAGGATTCTCATGCCATATCCACAAATACTGGTTCAGAAGTGAGTTGTTCCTGGTTCAGCCCGGTTTTATAGCCCTAGCAAAGGGAGGCACCATCCACCCACCCAGAATGTGTATGCACAGAAGAATCACCCACGCACACACAAACTGGTAGCACTGGGTTTTAGAACCCAATACTATACTGGTTCCACTTCATTCTAAACCAGTTCAAATGTCTGCATGGTTTTTTAAGTGTAGCATAATATAGTCTATATTTCTGTCATTCAGAGACATAAATAAAGACACACATCTTTACAGGTTCAACACGTTATAACACTTAAAAAACAGAGGTTTCACTGCCTACATTATAACTATTTTTTATGATAGATATTTAGCTATCAAATTTTGACTACAAGAAGACTTCCCATTTCAAATTTTATGCTCTTCCATGGCTTCATTTTGTATACATTCCCCTTCCCTGCCCTTCTAAAATATTAATACATAGCACATATAATCTTCAATTATTGGCATAAGAAAAAAATATCATGTATTTGAAAAAAACATGTATTTGAAAGTTTCTACAGCACTGAAAAACATGAATTAGGACTAGAAGCTAAGACCATACCCTCTCACAATGGTGATATGATCACAATTTGGGATCTTGGCAATCATGCTTGCATTATCATCCAGTCACCTGATTGCTATTTGCAACCTCTACAGCTGGCTTACGACAAACAAAATCAATAGGGCCATAAAATGGCCAAAGAACAGGTCTTGTCATGTGTTAACTTGCTTAACGACTATATCACTTAATGACACTATCTATCTATCTATCTATCTATCTATCTATCTATCTATCTATCTATCTATCTATCTATCTATCTATCTGTTGTGGTTGGCTCTGGGCCAGCTCCTGCCCCAAGGACTGTGGGGGTGGATGTGGGTGAAACATCCAAATGTCACAGGCCTGTTTTGCTGCTGACAGCTTTGGGAAGTGAATTATTGGACTATATTATGGACTATATTATTATAGTCACCCATTTCAGCAAACAACTTTGATTATGATGCATTGTGGCAGGCCAGTAAAGGTAACTGTGCCCACATATGGATCTAAATGCAGCCTGCACAAACCTGTATGAGATGGAGCCATGGAAAAAATTGTGGCTAGCTAATTTTGAAAATGTTGTCAAAAAAGGCAGCAACATGTCAGGTAGCTATATTCTAAAGAAAGTATCTTTTCCAAATGTTTTTAAGGACAGCATTTGTAGAACATATTCCACTATATCTGTGATGTATAACTAAATTATTGGTTCCTCGATTCTTCTTTTTTAAAATCGGAGAGCTAATATCTAGCTGTTAATATTTGTTTTAAATGTTCACAAAGCATAAGATGATGTACAGCTGAAGCTCCTAAAGAGACAGATTGAAAACAGATTTTTTTTCATTATAAAACAATAACAACAACAACTACCCCAAACCATGATACATTCACAAATATTAAAACATTTATAATTGTTTGTATATATTTTTGTGTATTCATTTGAACACTAAGCAACATTGAATATAAAACTAGTACTCATTTCTACCAAAATCGATTAAATATTAATTATGATCATAGGCCACCATAAGAAGGTTTGAATACAAACAATCAATTAATTTAATGACCAGGCTCAAATTAACATACTATGGACATGTTATAAGAAGACCCAAATGTCAGGATAAAACTATAATGCTAATAAATGTGGAAAGAAGAAAAAAACAAGAGGATGAGCTGCAGCAAGGACAAAGGTGGGTTCTTCATGGTTTGGACTGGTTCAGCTGAACTGGTATTGACCCACTGGTGAGTCATGATGATCTCATTGAACTCGATCCTTTGGTGCCAGTCTTTGGACATCATTATCTCCCCCCCCCCCCCAATTTTTTGGAATATTTTTCTTCTTCTTTTTCTTCTGCACATGCGCAGAAGCCAAGTTTCTGGCACTACACATGTGTCACCATTTTGTTTTTGGCATTTTTTTAAAAAATTGTGGGGTTGCACATGGTGTGAGAGGAAGTGAACTGGCAGTGAGGTAAGTTGTAACTCACCCCTGAGTAACGAGGATGAATTTTGGAAAACGTGAAGCACCAGGTTAAGGATAAACATCATGGAGAAAGCTATCTATGGTTTCTAGGGTTTGAAAAAAATTTAATGGCACATAATGAATATTGATTCTAGTTGAAAAGCAACAGTTAACTCATGCCCCCCCCCAATTGTAATCAGAATAAAGAACAGAATTAAAGCAAAAACAAAAGAAATATAAATTTCCTATTTATTATTTATTTTCATTTATTTTATTGGATTTATAATCTGTCCAACTCCAGATAGACTCTGGGTGGTGTACATAAATAAAACCATATACAACAATAAAACAATTAAACCCCCAGTATAAAATATTCATCTTGAATAGCCCAGAATGAAGTACTACAGCTTAACTCAATTATGGGTCACATTTATATGCTAGAAGCATGTAAGATCTAAATGCAGAAATTTAACAAAAATGAAATATGACTTGAAGAAATCTGTCCATATGAGATGGGAAAATAAAAGAAAATATTAATAAGTTAATTTCAAAAATATTGCCAAGATAACTGCAGGGAATGGTCCCGTACTCACTAGGAGTCAGTGTTGGCTCAATGGACCATAGCATCATCAATCTTAACCTAGATTATATCAACCTCATAATCAATAAAATAAACTTTCTAAATTAAGCCAAGTGTCTGCAATCAGCAGAGATGCTATATAGGTTTTATATGAAATGTATATATATTTCTTTTCCTTTTTAGAATAGAAAAATATTTACACAAGTTACATTTCTTTAAAATAAAATGATCTCTGACCAAAAAATCTTGAAAGGGCAATTTTGATGTTCTTGTTTCTCATGCTGTAGATTAATGGATTCATCATGGGTGGAATAATAGAATACATTATTGTAATTATGAAATCAAGATGGGATGGATGATCAGATATGCGTCTTAGATAAGCAAAGGAACCAGTAAACATAAATATGGAGAAAACAGTGAGATGTGGTAGGCAAGTGGAGAACGCCTTTTTTCTCCCTTGTACAGAAGGGATTCTTAGAACAGCATTGAGAATCAGCATGTAGGTAGAAATGATGAAGACAAAACAACCAATTGTTAGTGAAACACTGAACACTACAACTCCAATTTCAATTACATATGAACCAGAGCAAGTAATCTTTAGTAAATGTGGGATTTCACAGTAGAATTGGTTGATAGTATTAGAGCAGAAAGGAGTAGTAAACATTTCAACACTGTGCACTGCAGCATTGACAAGGCAAGCAGTCCAAACACTTCCAATCATTTTGGCACAAGCTTTACTGTTCATTATTATTTCATATTGCAAAGGATTGCAAATAGCAACATACCGATCATATGCCATAACTGTAAGAAGGGCAACATCTGAGCCAAAGAAGAATAGAATCAAAAAGACTTGGACAACACAACCAACATATGAAATCTTCCTTATATCTGTAAGAGAATTAAAAACAGCTTTGGGAATAATGTCAGAAACAGAACCAATATCTTGCACAGCTAAGTTCATCAGGAAGAAATACATGGGGGTGTGTAGGTGGTGATCAGAAATAACAGCAATGATGATTAAAAGGTTTCCCGTTACTGTCACTATGTACAGTATTAATAATAATGTTATATACATAGTCTGTAGTTCCCAATTTGTAGAAAATTTCAAAAGGAGAAACCCAGATGTGTTGTTATCCATTTTTTATCATGACCTCCCTAGAAGAAAATGGACAAATATTAAAGATTTTCCTTTCAGAATAATTTAGAGAGATTTTTAAATGTAACTAAGAAATCATTAATAAACATGTTAACAATTTAAATAGTCTCCTCAGTCAATTATCTTCTTTTACAAATCAGTTGTATCAGTGTTATTTAATAGTAATCAGGTTATTGCTATATTTTGCCTTAAAATCAGATGCAAATGACAGCTTTGTTCATTTTTAACAGGTATTTAAGAAACTACATTTTTCATAAGTATCAGCCCTTCCTATCACAATGAGTGAAACTGAAATTTAAAATCTTGGGAAAGAAAATTGTTTAATCAGGCATTATCTTTGAAACATTAATTACTAACAATTTTTATTTGAATCCTGATGTGTCATTTTAAAAAAGAAGGAATAGAAATTGGTGGGCCAATTCCAGTTTTCAAATATAAAGTATATTATACTATCATTTCTAGTGTAATTCTTTCTTGTCATGTGGGGATTACTATCAACTTGTCCAGAGAATGTTTTTGGACAGTATTTTATTTGATTCTTTCTAAAAATAGATTTAAAACCTTGTAATTTTATATTTTTATGTAAATGACTTTTGAATTGATTTAAGGACGTTGCTATTCCTCAAAGAAATATTTGACATCCTGCATTTCTCATCCTTACCTTATGATAAAGAAATCAGTCTTTTTAAAATTGCTTATAAAATAAAAGTATTTCTTTGACCAAATTAATAATGTGTAATATGTTTGAAATCACTTTGAATCAAGATTTATATGAACAAAGGGATTGTAAGAGGTAAGTTCTGTTTAACAACTTAAATTACTTTCTTTAAATTCAGACAATTACCTTTATCTAAATTACTGATTTTTTTAATACTTAATGGTAGAACATCATATATTACTACATTTTACTGCTGTTTATTTTCTACTCTTAAATAACATTGCCTGAATAATAATGATGAAATGAATAATGCCTGACATTATAATGTGCTTACTTATTTACCTGGAAATGCGGTTGTTCATAAAGAGAAAGAAAGCCTATGATTAATAACAAAGGGATGGAAAATAGAAATAACTTATTGAAGAAAAAAATACCATCTTCATTCATGCAGATTTAAGATATAAATATTGTTATATCAACACATACTTGACAAAAATAAATAAATAAATATTTTTTAAATTTGTTTTTCCATGGTATTCTCTTTACACCTCTGCCAGTGAGATTTTATTATCAGCATTAATTAGGTGACTTCTTCTACCAAATTGTGATTTTCCCCAAAATTGTTAATAAGTCAGTCTCCATAGGCAGTACAGAACAGCCACTGGAGATTGGAGGCTTTTCTGAATCTCTTAAGATCATATTAACTTAGATGATTGGTTCTATAGAAAAAAAAACCACCCTGATCTTTTGATTTGGATTCTCAATAACACAAGGATGTATATGGTTGCACACAAATTGTTTCATGACAAACTAGCTCTAAAATTGAAATCCTAAAGCATATTTGTCAAAATAGGGAGTGGCATATCTAATCCTATTCCTGTTAACAGCGGCATACTCAAAGGCAGTGTACTAGGACCAACACTCTTTACATTCTATATAAATGAGGTTTGCTATCACATTACAACCAACTGCTTTCTCTTCGCCGATGATGTAAAACTTTTCAACACCACCAATAACACAGCTACCCTCCAAAAAGACCTTGAATTTGTATCAGAATGGTCAAACATCTGGCAACTCCAAAACTCAACCAAAAATGCTCTGTCCTACATACTGGCAAAAATAATCAGAACACTAAATACAAGCTAAACAAATAAGACCTTACAGAAACCTCACTCCATAAAAGACCTTGGAATACTCATACCAAATGACCTAAGTGCCAAAGCACACAACATTGATAGTGGTCAACAGTAGGAAGATTCTCGAGGTGAAGCAAACTAAGGACCAGTACAGAAAAACTGTAACTCAATGTCGTATTGACAGCTGGCAGAAGAAAGCATTGCATGGTCAGTTCTTGGAGAAGATTGAAGGGAAAGTGGATAAAGAAAAGACCTGGTCATGACTTACAAATGGAACACTCAAGAAAGAGACAAAAGGACTAAGAACTGGCCATTAGAA